>NC_083573.1:25822590-26122590 GCF_027579695.1 Neoarius graeffei | reverse complement strand
ACCAACAAAGATCACTCCAAGAGCAAGGCATATAATAGTCGGCGAGGTCACAAAGGACCCCAGGGTAATTTCTAAGTAACTGAAGGCCTTTCTCACAATGGTTAATGTTCATGAGTCCACCATCAGGAGAACACTGAACAACAATGGTGTGCATGACAGAGTTGCAAGGAGAAAGCCACTGCTCTCCAAAAAGAGCATTGCTGCTCATCTGCAGCTTGCTAAAGATCACGTGGAAAAGCCAGAAGGCTATTGGAAAAATGTTTTGTGGATGAATGAGACCAAAATGGAACTTTTTGGTTTAAATGAGAAGCATTATGTTTGGAGAAAGGAAGACACTGCATTCCAGCATAAGAACCTTATCCCATCTGTGAAACATGGTGGTGGTAGTATCATGGTTTGGGCCTGTTTTGCTGCATCTGGGTCAGGATAGCTTGCCATCATTGATGGAACAATGAATTCTGAATTATACCAGCGAATTCTAAAGGAAAATGTCAGGACATCTGTCCATGAACTGAATTTCAAGAGAAGGTGGGTCATGCAGCAAGACAACGACCCTAAGCACACAAGTTATTCTACCAAAGAATGGTCAAAGAAGAATAAAGTTAATGTTTTGGAATGGCCAAGTCAAAGTCCTGACCTTAATCCAATCGAAATGTTGTGGAAGGACCTGAAGCGAGCAGTTCGTGTGAGGAAACCCACCAACATCCCAGAGTTGAAGCTGTTCTGTACGGAGGAATGGGCTAAAATTCGTCCAAGCCGGTGTGCAGGACTGATCAACAGTTACCAGAAACGTTTAGTTGCAATTATTGCTGCACAAGGGGGGGGTCACACCAGATACTGAAAGCAAAGGTTCACATACTTTTGCCACTCACAGATATGCAATATTGAATCATTTTCCTCAATAAATAAATGACCAAGTATAATATTTTTGTCTCATTTGTTTAACTGGGTTCTCTTTATCAACTTTTAGGACTTGTGTGAAAATCTGATGATGTTTTAGGTCATATTTATGCAGAAATATAGAAAATTCTAAAGGGTTCACAAACTTTCAAGCATCACTGTACCTTTGGTCTCTGTGCTGCCTCTCTGATTAATGCCCTCCTTGCCCGGTCCATGAATTGTGGTGGGCGGCCCTCTCTTGCCAGGTTTGTTGTGGTACCATGTTCTTTCCATTTGATGATGATAGATTTGAAGGTGCTCTGGGGGATCATCAAAGATTTGGATTTTTTTTATAACCCAACCCTGACTTGTACTTCTCAACAACTTTGTCCCTGATTTGTTTGGAGCACTGTTTAGTCTTCATGGTGTTGTTTGGTTAGTGGTGCCTCTTGCTTAGTGGTGTTGCAGCCTCTGGGGCCTTTCAGAAAAGGTGTATATATACTGACAGATCATGTGACACTTCGATTGCACCTCAGGTGGACTTTATTTCACTAATTATGTGACTTCTGAAGATAATTGGTTGCACCAAAGGGCAGTATGGTGGTGTAAGTGGTTAGCATGGTTGCCTCACAGCAAGAAGGTTCTGGGTACGAGCCCAGCAGCCGGCGGGGGCCTTTCTGTGTGTTTTCAAGTTCTCCCCATGTCTGCGTGGGTTTCCTCCAGGTGCTCCAGTTTACCCCACAGTTCAAAGACATGTGGTTAGTTTAATATGGAATGGCCTTGGGCTGAGGTGCCCTTGTGCGAGGCACCTAACTCCCAGCTGCTCCCTGGGTGTTGTTAGCATGGCTACCCACTGCTTTGGGTATGTGCATGTGTGTGTTCACTGCTTCAGATGGGTTAAATGCAGAGAGGAATTTCACAAGTGTTTGATGAATAAAAGTTGCTGTTGTTCTTCGTCAGAACTTTTTAGGGGCTTCATAGCAAAGGGGGTGAATACATATGCACATGCCAATTTTCAGTTTTTAATTTAAAATTTTTAAAATATATTTTTTTCCTCATTTCACTTCACCAACTTAGACTATTTTGTGTCGATCCATTACATAAAATTCAGATAAAAAAAAAAACATTTAAATTACAGGTTGTAATGTAACAAAATAGGTAAAAAGCCAAGGGGGGTGAAGACTTTTGCAAGGCACTGTACATGAAGACAATTGTATCAGAACAAGTCTGCAGTGTGCAAGGCATTACAGTTGATTAAAATCCCCACTTGGGTTTATCCTAATAAAAAGACTGCTGTGTACAGAATAAATAGGGTTGTTAATAATAAATGATTAATAATGGAAATGTATTTTTCTTGACAGTGACTCATAGGATTTAGAATAATGGTGGTGTTGCAATAATCCTGTTTAGTATTTAGTGTGTTGAAACTGACACACAAGCATGTAATGTATGATGTACTTATTGTATGTTGAGTTTGTGATATATGATTATTACATATATTGCCATAAATAGAAAAAGAGAACAGGAAAAAAAAAATTGACTTAGCAACATTATACAGCAACATACAGGGCTTATTACTAGTGGAGCTCCATACTTAAGAGAATATGGTAATGTATTGACCTGATTTTTGATGGGTTTTTGCGAACGTACGAATGACAAATGTGAACCACCACAAGGAACCCGATTATAAGTGCAAGGCAATGTCTCTCATAAACACTTGACCACCAGATAATGAAATTTGTGTCTTTATTTACATAAGATAGATGGGTTTTTATCCAGTGCTTATTTTTAATTTGCCTTTTAAAGAAATAACATGGGATTATTTACTAACGCATTTTACGGAAAATATTCATGACAGTTTCATATAAATCAAGCTAAAACAGTTTTATTAGTCTACTAAGTTGTTGGACAATTGACAGTTATTACCAGACAACTGTTTGACATCAAGTTTGAAATATTAAGATTGCAGCTCTAATCCTCGGAGCTCATATGTTGCATTCGGGCGAGAAGGATGTTTTCCAGTAGTTTTTTTCCCCCCTGAAGGTCTTTTCATAGCAGGCAATGTATCTTTGTATTGTTTGCTTTTTTTTTTAACCTGAATGATTTATTACTCTGCACACTCATATAAACATAATTATTATATAGTTCAATAGCAATTATGAGCATCTTTCCTTAGTTTTAGATAATCTAAAACTACTGCGACTCGATATTGATTAGTTCTTATGTCTGATAATATCCGATGGTAATTATATAGTAATGATGTAAAGTGAAAGCACTGCTGGTTCACTGCTGTCCACCAGGCACCCAGCAGCATCACACCATAATAAACGTCATGGTGTTGTTTCTGGTGCATGGCATGTGTTGTCAAAGAAAGGAATAAATATGTATTTGTAACTGCAATGCATATCTCATTATTGGTGTCACTGTCACAAGACAATGCAGCAATTTACTGACATGAAATGCACTACACAATTCGATGGTTCATATGCTATAATATTATTATTCTATTCAGGTTGATTTTGTGCCCTTGCAAATATTTTGCTCATACCACCATCAGGAGCCCCGCTTTTAGGCACTGCCTAAATACAAACTTTGTTATAGATTTCTATTTTATGACTTCTACATTAAGTCAGTACAAAAAACATTTTAGAGTTCCAAATGTTCATTTTCCAGCACAAAATTAAATGTTACAGAAAAAAAATTGTATCCGAGCAGCATATTACATAAGAGATCACTTTTCAGATTAAAAAAAGAAAACATAATGAAGGCTACTGGGTTTTGGTGCAAAATTAAGAAGCAAGTGTGACAGTCAAAGTGTCCAGAAGAACTGTGGCTGGTTTTGCAAGATGCTCAGTAAAACCTACATAGGCATCTTAAGATAATCAGAATCTGTGTACTGTGCATATGTACCCACCATCTTCATCTGTTTCTGTTCCAGGTGAGCAATCGCGTCAGTAAGTAGTATAAAGGAATCAGCAGAATCAGGGGATGATTCAGCAAGCATGTCTTCATTGCAGGAAAGCGAGATAGGTAAATTTGTAGAAAGTGCAGCAAGAATTTTTTCATTGCAAGAGGGCAGAAAGAGAGAGAGAGAGAGAGAGAGAGAGAGAGAGAAAGAAGATGAAGGAGTGTCTCCTAGTCAGTCACTGCCGTCGTGCGCCCGCCTGTTTGTATTTGCTTCAAGGCAATCCCTTGCCCAATGCCCCATTTTGCCACAGTTGTACCATCCTAGTTGGCCACCCATGTTCCATCCTCTTCCCCTGCCTCTGCCATGACCCTGTCCTCTCCCACGTCCAGCGTGTGGATGCTCAGGGTGGGTTTGGACCATGGTGAGCATGACTTTGTGCAGAGTGTCTTCTTTCTTTCTGTTAGCCTTTTCAGTCCGTTCTTTTGCCCCTCTTCTCTGTGTGCATCGTTTGGCTAATTAGTTCTGTTATTCTGCACATTTCCCAGGTGATGCAGCTGTCTTTGCATGCTCAAGAGAGCTCCGGCCTCATACCATTCAGCCAGGCATTCTTCAGGTGTGCATGTCCAGGCCCAGCTGCAATGCATAGATGCACCAGAGCTCAAAGGACTTGGGCTTAAATTCAGCGGAGAAGACTCGCAGCTGCTCTCCAGTCTTCTCTCCTCCCATGGCTCTGAGTCCCTTTTTGCTGCGGGTGTGGTTTGCCACAAGAGAAGAAGCTGTCCCAGCCTCTGCTGGATATGGTGGTGGTTCTTGTTCTGGTGGCACTTCTACATTTTCCTGCTGGGGAGGGGCCTGAGGCAGGCATGAGTCTAATGAGTCTAAGTCTGGATACAGTCTGGAGGATGAAACCTGCTTAACACACAACATGGAAGAAAAAGAGGGAGAAGTCAGAGCGAGAGCAGAAGCAGCAGTAGCACCAGCGACCCCTTTCTCTAGTGGTTGTGAGCGTATATTTCTTGTCCGCGCTTCTGCCATCCATGTCAAAGGCGGGCCAATCTATACATACTTTATCGTTTTTTTGTGGGTTTTTTTTTACATTTCTCATTATCTTGTTCAACTTGCTTCAATCCATCTCTGAGTGCATTTAATTACTTCAAACTAAAACTTCCCCCTTCAGGGAACCCACACTTCTCTACCCAAAATCTGAACTGGGAATACGACTCCAGTTCATAATTGGTGGTCATAAAAATAATATTATTTTTATGGGTTCCATGGTAGTGGAACCGAACCTTTCTCTTGCTTGGACCCCTTTTTGTCCTATTTTACATCAATATTATGCCAATCCAATAATACTCTATTATTTGTTGCCTGCTATCTGGAATGTGAAAGTTTATTCCCCGTACCGTGTCCCAGACATGTGTGGCCACACCAATACTGTATCTTCATCAAAATACAGGCAAGATTTCCACAAAACTTAGTTTAAAGAACAGTGGACCTTTTCTCTTAATATATATGTACCCATTCATATATATGCATCGCTACGCAATTCAAGATTCCTCACTACAATCTTTCCCCAGATGAGCAGATTAATAAATTAGTAATTTTAGTAAAAAATAGCACACAATAATTTTTCTCTCACCAAATTGTTCAATCCCAATGGTGAACTTCCTTTTTGTGTCCTTTGCCTCACTCAGTGTGTGGACTGCAACTGCAGATATGTCTCCGTAGAGCTTGTTCAGATCATCTCTAAAACAGGGGAAAAAAAATTCACAGCAATGGGTCATGAACCCCTAACACACACAGGGCCATACTAAAAATTCCATGACAGTATGTACAGTGGTGCTTGAAAGTTTATGAACCCTTTAGAATTTTCTATATTTCTGCAGAAATATGACCTAAAACATCATCAGATTTTCACACAAGTCCTAAAAGTAGATAAAGAGAACCCAGTTAAACAAATGAGACAAAATTATAATACTTGGTCATTTATTTGTTGAGGAAAATGATTCAATAGTACATATCTGTGAGTGGCAAAAGTATGTGAACCTTTGCTTTCAGTATCTGGTGTGACCCCCTTTGTGCAGCAATAACTGCAACTACTGTAAATGTTTCCGGTAATTGTTGATCAGTCCTGCACACCAGCTTGGAGGAATTTTAGCCCATTCCTCTGTACAGAACAGCTTCAACTCTGGGATGTTGGTGGGTTTTCTCACATGAACTGCTCGCTTCAGGTCCTTCCACAGCATTTTGATTGGATTAAGGTCAGGACTTTGACTTGTCCATTCCAAAACATTAACTTTATTCTTCTTTAACCATTCTTTGGTAGAATGACTTGTGTGCTTAGGGTCGTTGTCTTGCTGCATGACCCACCATCTTTTGAGATTCAGTTCATGGACAGATGTCCTAAACATTTTCCTTTAGAATTCGCTGGTATAATTCAGAATTCATTGTTCCATCAATGATGGCAAGCTGTCCTGGCCCAGATGCAGCAAAACAGGCCCAAACCATGATACTACCACCACCATGTTTCACAGATGGGATAAGGTTCTTATGCTGGAATACAGTGTTTTCCTTTCTCCAAACATAACGCTTCTCATTTAAACAAAAAAGTTCTATTTTGGTCTCATCCATCCACAAAACATTTTTCCAATAGCCTTCTGGCTTTTCCACATGATTTTTAGCAAACAGCAGATGAGCAGCAATGCTCTTTTTGGAGAGCAGTGGCTTTCTCCTTTAAACAAAAAATGGACTCATGAACATTAACATTAGCCAATGTAAGAGAGGTCTTCAGTTCCTTAGAAGTTACCCTGGGGTCCTTTGTGACCTCACCGACTATTACATGCCTTGCTCGTGGAGTGATCTTTGTTGGTCGACCACTCCTGGGGAGGGTAACAATGGTCTTGAATTTCCTCCATTTGTACACAATCTGTCTGACTGTGGATTGGTGGAGTCCAAACTCTTTAGAGATGATTTTGTAACCTTTTCCAGCCTGATGAGCATCAACAACGCTTTTTCTGAGGTCCTCAGAAATCTCCTTTGTTCGTGCCATGATACAGTTCCACAAACGTGTTGTGAAGATCAGACTTTGGTAGATCCCTGTTCTTTAAATAAAACAGGGTGCCCACTCACACCTGATTGTCATCCCATTGATTGAAAACACCTGACTCTAATTTCACCTTCAAATTAACTGCTAATCCTAGAGGTTCACATACTTTTGCCACTCACAGATATGTAATATTGGATCATTTTCCTCAATAAATAAATGACCAAGTATAATATTTTTGTCTCATTTGTTTAACTGGGTTCTCTTTATCTACTTGTAGGACTTGTGTGAAAATCTGATGATGTTTTAGGTCATATTTATGCAGAAATATAGAAAATTCTAAAGGGTTCACAAACTTTCAAGCACCACTGAAGGTATGCATGTTTGTATGTATAGAAAAATTCCCCACTTGCCCCTCCTTTGGGTGGTATTTTTACCCTCAAGCTCGGGTCCTCTACCAGAGGTCTGGGATTTTGAGGGTTTTGTGCAGTATCTTAGCTGTTCCTAGAACTGTGCTTTTCTAGACAGAGATCTTGGATGTTGTTCCTGGGATCTGTTGAAGCCACTCTCCCAGTTTGGGGGTCACTGCACCAAGGGCTGCTATCACCATGGGGACCACTGTTGTCTTCATCTTCCACATCTTTTCTAGCTCTTCTTTCAAACCTTGATACTTCTTGAGCTTCTCAGGTTCCTTTTTCCTGATGTTATTGTCACTTGGTATTGCCACATCTATCACCACAGCCTTGTTCTCTTGTTTGTCCATCACTACCATGTCTGGTTGGTTAGCCATTACCAGTTTGTCCGTCTGTATCTGGAAGTGCCACAGGATCTTAGCTTGGCCATTCTCAACCACCTTCGGAGGTGTGTCCCACTTTGACCTTGGGACTTCTACTCAGCACAGATGTTTCTGTACACTATACCAGCCACTTGGTTATGGCGTTCCATGTACGTGCTTCCTGCTAGCATCATACACCCTGCTGTTGTGTGCTGGATTGTCTCGGGGGCATCTTTGCACAGTCTGCACCTGGGGTTCTGCCTCATGTGGTAGACCTCTGCCTCTATCAATCTTGTGCTTAGGGCCTGTCCCTGTGCAGCTATGATTAGTACCTCTGTACAGGCTTGTTCTTCCTATTCAGCTGACTTCTCAGGACTTGCCTTAACCTCCATAGGTATTTGGCTGTTGCTGCTTTCCTAGCAGCCTCTTCATGGTTGACATTTCCCTGCTGGATTCCAAGGTACTTGTAGCTGTCTTCCACATCTCCTATTCTGCCACCTGGTAGCACTACCCCTTCAGTTCTGACTGCTTTCCCTCTTCTTGTTACCATCCAGGCATACTTATCTAGTCCTAATGACATTCCGATGTCATTGCTGTAGATCCTGCTTGTGTGGCTCGGTGAGTCGATGTCTCGCTCAAACCTGGCATACAGCCTGATGTCAACCATGTAGAGGAGGTGGCTGATGGTTGCTCCATTGGTCTGTATCCATAGCCACTTTTGGTGATGATCTGGCTGAGGGGGTTCAGTCCTATGCAGAACAGCAGGGGGGACATGGCATTTCCTTGGTATATGCCACACTTGATGGTGATATGTGTTCTTGGCTTGAAGTTGGCCTCTAGAGTTGTTTTCCACAGCCTCATTGAGTTCTGTCATGGTCCTACCTGTGGGCTTCTCTCTTCAGGTAACATCTCCACTCAGCATTACCGGCCACGCCCGCACTCACTTCCTCTTATTATCTTTCAGTGACTGTCATTGGCTGTTGCCGATCACCTGCTCTCCCCCTGTGTGTATTTAAGCTGCAGTTCTCCCTAGCTCCTGTGTCAGATCGTCTGCAACTCTCAGCCTGATAACCTGCTCTGTGTTCCTACTACTCTGACTCCTGAAGATTTCCTGTTCTGTCTGACTCTGTCTGCTCTCCAGCCCCGGTAACCTGATCTGCCTTCTGTTCTGTCGACTCTGCCTCTCGCCTGCCCCCTCCTGTACCTTCACCTGATCTCCAGCTTACTCAGCCCTACAGCCACACCTCTCTGACTACGCCTGGTCCCGTCTCATCTCTGCTGCTAAGCAGGGTCAGGCCTGGTCAGTACTTGAATGGGAGACCTCAGACATCACCACCAGCCATCCCTGCCTCTCAGTTCTTCTGCCACTGGACTTCACCTACACACATTCTTCCAACTCCCCTTTCCCCTATTATTAATAAACTGTGGTTTGAGCACATTTGATCTCCTCTCCTGTCTGTTCCATGACAAGTTCTTGATGAAGGTTCTGAGAGTCCTGTTGATGTTGTACAGTTTCAAGCATTCCAGGATCCATGTATGGGGCATCAAGTCATAGGCTTACTTGTTGTCAATCCAGGCAGTGAACAGATTGGTATATCTGGTTCTGCAGTCTCAAGCTACTGCACTGTCTACCAGTAGCTGATGTTTTGCTCCTCTGGTGTTCATACCAATTTCTTTCATGTATTGAGTCATGTGCCTACTCATCTTATGTGCTATGATGCCTGATAGGAGCTTCCATGTTCTGCATAGGCAGGTTATTGGATGGGACTGCTCCCTTCTGTGGGTCTTTCAGGATCAGGACTGTCTGACCTTCAGTCAGCCATTTGGGGTGAGTCCCATCCACAAGCAGCTGGTTCATCTGTGCTGCCAGGTGATCATGTAGTGAGGTTAGGTTCTTTAGCCAGTAGGCATGAACCATATCCGGGCCTGATGCTACCCAGTTCTTCATTTTCGAGACTCTTACTTGGATGTCTGCCACAATGGTAGTTACTGGGTCTTGTTCAGGGAGATTGCTGTATTTGGTTCTCAGGTCTATTAGCCACTAAGCACTCTTATGTGATTTTTTCCTTCTCCCTTATCCTTTTCCAGTATTGTTCAGTCTCTAGCCTTGGTGGATCTGGAACCATGTTGTTATTATCCTGCCACTGGGTGTACACCTTTGATGGTTGAGTGAAGAACATCCTATTTACTCTCCTGGCTTCAGCTTTGCTTGTCAAGTCAAGTCAAGTTTATTTGTATAGTGCTTTTAACAATAAACATTGTCGCAAAGCAGCTTTACAGAATTTGAACAACTTAAAATATGAGCTAATTTTATCCCTAATCTATCCCCAACAAGCACGTCTGTGGCGGCGGTGGAAAGGAAAAACTCCCTCAGACGACATGAGGAAGAAACCTCGAGAGGAACCAGACTCAAAAAGGAACCCATCCCTATCCGGGCAACAACAGACAACATGACTAACATTAACAGTCCTAACAAAGTTCGCTTTGTTCATGCTATAAACCCCCCACCGACGGAAACCCGAGTGCAAAACCGTTTACGACAACCGTAGTTCCAAAGTCAGCAAGTCAACTGCAGTCCTAAAGTCAGCAAGTCAACTGCAGTCCCCAGCCACAAAAGCACCACTGCAAGAGTCCACAGCGTCCTCCAGGCACGACCCCCAACTGTCCACATGGGGCCACCCTCCACAGGAGTGATGCAATGAGACTCCAACCAGACACAGGGCACCAGGATGGATCAGGCAGGTCTGAGGAGCACAAGAGGTCAGCATCTCGATCCCAGTAACTCAGAGGGACAGATTTTTTTTTTTTTTTGGGGGGGAGAGAGAAAATACAGGTTGTTAGGTATGCCCAATGTCACCTGAATAAGTAGGAACAGTATACATATTGCACTGAGTACAAGCAGGGACTCCGGTAACTAACTATGACAGCATAACTAAAAGGGGAGAGCCAGAAGGTAACACAAGCATGAGGGAGCCCCGGGACATAAAGCAGCCAGCCACTACACTGTCAACAAACTCGAGTGAGCAAGCGAGTGGGGACTGACAGTATCCATACATCCCAGTTTACCAAAACACTATGTCTGAGGACCCTCTTGTGTGCTTCCTTAAGGCCCGGTCCCACTGGCCAATGGACACAAAACGTATGCAAAAAGGACACAGCGGACAAGCAAAATTTCGGGGGTGGCTCTATCCGTTTTCATCCGCTCCAGAAATTGACAAAATTGGCGAAAATTTGCGAAAACAGAACGGAAAAGAACGGACGTGGGTAGTATATAGCGGGGATGTTAAACGCATGTTCATAGGAAGCCTAGCGGATGAAAGCGGATGGAAGTGGATGACAGCTCCGAAGGGGTTACCGGTGATAACTGAGAAGTGGACGCATAGCAGAAAGAGCGGATGCATAGCAGATGAAGGGAATGCATCACGTACGCCTAACGGAAACAAAGGGGATGTTGCGCGGATGTATATCGGATGCAGACCGTTCACTGTGCATGCGGGGGGTATGAATTGCGTCTGCTCCGCGGAAATAAAGGGATGCAGCACGCACGCCGTCAGCATAAAGCGGAAAGACGTGCTGGCAGCTACATCGATACATCTCTACTACTAGATGATTTTCTCCCCCTTTTTATACAAAATATCGATTGTCCGCTAGGTGTCCTTCTACATACTCTAGACATACTCCAGACATCCTAAATATACGAGATACATCCCAGATATAAACGCTTTGTCCGTTTTGAATACTTTATATACGAGATGCATACGCTTACATCCTTTCTATTTCCGTGCTACTAACGATGAATAGACGTTTCATGTACCTTATCTTTCCTCCCTCTTTCCGTTTTCAGCTGCAGCGGATGTGAGTTGCGAGGATGCCCAGAGGATGCAGAGAGGATACAGCAGACGTTTAACGGATGATAACGGACATAGAACGTTTGTTGCTCGTATATGTCGCGGATTTACATCGTACACGGCGGAAAGTTCATCCGTTCTAAAAGTTTTGTGCGGCTCAAAACTTTTTGCGCGGATGAAATCACAGTGGACGGATGCTCAATGGATAGAGCGTATGAAGCACGTATGCAATGAGTACACAACGGATGCATAGCGTTTTCCAACGGATGGCAAAGATTTTTTTACGTTTTACATCCTCTTTGCATCCGTAAGTGCAGTGGGACCGGGCCTTTAGATAAGTAGCCAGGGCTGTGGTTACTTGTAGTCAATCCAGGCAGTGCACAAATTGGTATGTCTGGTTGGCAGTCTCTTGGGCCTCAGGTATGGATACCTTTCTGGAGTTCTGACAGCTGGCTAACTTCTCTCTGGGTCGCCTTGATCTTAGCCTCTAACCTTCTCTTCCATGGTGGATATTGCACCTTATGGTTTGTGTCCATCTTTTAGCCAGGCATTTTCAGGATCACTGTTATATCAGTGATTATATGCTGTGATGTATATCAGCTTGTTGGTCTCAGTGATGGTCATAGTAGGAATCATTCATACGGCTGCATTCACATCTTCTCTGAGATTTGTGATAGCATTTGTGATGTATCTCATCAATGTTTGTGGATATTGGAACATTGAGCTACTGGTTATTTTGGTGTTACTGTAAACGTTGGGTATTGAAGTATCCATTTGTCCCACATCCTTGGCATGTAACCCCTCTCTCTGGGGTTACTTGAAGAGTAGTATTCCAACAGTCCCCTGTTCTCAGCTCTTATTCATGAGTGTCTTGCTTTTGTTCCAGAAGTGGATTTCTCATCAGGTTGCCCTAGTTCCTCAACACCTGACACAGACCTTGTTAGAGTGGGCAATGTCCAAGCCAGCATGACTCTTGTTTTTCTGTCTCTCATTTTTATGAGGTAGGCAGGCAGCATTAAGGGCCTTGCCTACAGGTACTCACTGGAGTTGCCTTCAGTGGGGCATGAACCCATGACCTCCTGCACCAGAGCACGCTACATCAGTGATGTTATCAACTAAGCTATCCACCAGCTTAAACAAACAAATATAAAATCTATGTATATCTTAAGACTTGTCTGCCACTGATTTACACCTGATTGCCACTGCTAATTTCTTTAACTTTAACAAAACTTTAACAGAATATGTAATCAGCTGCACTTCCACCCTTTTTCATGCTGACATCCCACTTTTTGCAGCATCCTCCCTCATATGCATATGGATGAAGGAAAGAAACACACTTTGCATGTTGCCTTTTACCCTGTGCTTCAACTCTTTAGGCTTAATTAACAGTTTCCTTAAAAAGATGATGCAAGGCTTATTTTTGGTACATCTGGCCTTGTGTGTATCCTTGTGCATCCAAGTGTTTGAATGAATAAACTATGAAGGATATAAAATACGAATGAATTTGAAAATTGAAGCAAAACTATTCAGAGAGGATTAAATTTCGTATGGGATTTGCAAAACAGTGATGTTAAAGGATATATTCACAGACAAATTGCACAAACACAAAAGAATGATGGACAGCCATGGAGGCAGGGTGTGTGTGTTTTAGAAGGAGGGAAAAATGGGGAGGAAATATGAAAATGTGAATATTAAAAAAATAGGGAGTCCTGCAATCTTGCAATCAATGATATTTAAAGAACACACAAAACTGGTCAACATGGGTAATTAGCTGGTGTCACGATGCAGGCACTTATGAACATATACGCAGAAGAGGAGCATAGAACAAACAGTGAACAAGCCAAAACGTGAAACGAGAATCAGAGTCAAGGGACTAGTGATAGCCAGGCGAACAGCAAACAAGAGAAGACAAAAGAGTAAACGTGAAAGAGGGAAGCAAAGGTCAGAAAACCGAGAATCAGTCAGAAGAAACCAGGCTTGGTATGAACTGAGGATAGCAGAACGATACTTCGCAATGAAGTGGTGTGAGAGTGAGGTTTAAATAGGCAGAGGGACTAATTAGAGTGATGAGTGACAGTAATAGTCAGGAGACATTCTGGGAAGTGTAGTTCAAGGAGTCCATGTTTGTGGTTTGGATGATATTAGCAGGTTTACTGACAGCTAGAAACTAGGGAATGATGGAAATAGGAACCAATAGAAACTGGGGAATGGATATACAGCAACACTCTATTATGTAGCATAAAAAATACAGCAAGCAATATGTGACACTGTTGGTGTCATTGTACTAGTGCATCACTGCAAAAAAAAAAAAATCTTAGCAAGTGAAAATATCTTGAATATAGTGAAACTTATCTCTGTCTCGTACATCCTATTCTACGATTAAAATAAACCAAATATTTATAAACAGTTGAACTACTTTCAAGCTTGAAATTGCTTGAAATGTTCTTTAGGCAGACATAGTCCCAGTCAAGGTTTGGACACACCTTCTAATTCATTGTTTTTATGCCTCCGCCACCGTAAGGTGCAGGAGGCATTATGTTTTCGGGTTGTCCGTCTGTCCGTGCGTCCGTCCGTGCGTGCGTGCGTGCGTCCGTCCCGAAACCTTGTGGACGCGATATCTCAAAGGCTAATGAAAGGAATTTCGCCAAACTTTCACCATTTGTGCGCTTTGGAACAAACATGAACTGATTAGATTTTGAGATCAAAAGGTCTAAGGTCAAGGTCACTGTGAGGTCAAATGTCTGTCCGAAAACCTTGTGAACACAATATCTCCAAGGCAAATGAAAGGAATTTCACCAAACTTTCACCATTTGTGCATTTGGGAACAAAGATAAACTGATTAGATTTTGAGATCAAAAGGTCTAAGGTCAAGGTCACTGTGAGGTCAAATGTCTGTCCGGGAACCTTGTGAGCACAATATCTCAAAGGCAAATGAAAGCAATTTCACCAAATTTTCACCATTTGTACATTTGGGGACAAAGATAAACTGATTAGATTTTGAGATCAAAAGGTCTAAGGTCACTGTGAGGTCAAATGTCTGTCCGAGAACTTTGTGAACACAATATCTCCAAGGCAAATGAAAGGAATTTCACCAAACTTTCACCATTTGTGCGCTTTGGGACAAACATGAACTGATTAGATTTTGAGATCAAAAGGTCTAAGGTCAAGGTCAGTGTGAGGTCAAATGTCTGTCCAAGAACCTTGTGAACACAATATCTCCAAGGCAAATGAAAGGAATTTCACCAAACTTTCACCATTTGTGCATTTGGGGACAAAGATAAACTGATTAGATTTTGAGATCAAAAGGTCTAAGGTCAAGGTCACTGTGAGGTCAAATGTCTGTCCGAAAACCTTGTGGACACAATATCTCCAAGGCTAATACAAGTAATTTCACCAGGTCAAGATTACTGTTACCCCTTTTCCACCAAATCAGTTCCAGGGCTGGTTCGGAGCCAGTGCTGGTGCTGGTTCACAACTCGTTCAACTTGCGAGCCAGCTGAGAACCAGTTTGCTTTTCCATAGCTCGCGGTGCTAAGCAGAGCCACATCATTACGTCGATGTAAACGTCATTACGTCGCTGTATACGTCAGTTACGTCACTGTATACGTCAGTTACGGCGCTACGTTTACATAAACCTTGGAGCGAATATCAAAGCAAAAACAACACGGAAGAAGCAGCAGCGGCAACAACAACAATAATAATAATGGATGACTTCGCGTTTGTACAGCTGCTGCTTCTCGTCGCTTAAAAATGGTGATCTTTCGCGGTCTTGTTATTGTTGTTGGTCTTAACAACTCCGCCCCCCCGCTGACGTAAGCGGCTCTTTCCTCTGGCCCAGCAGACAGTTGGTGCTAGCCTCAAACCAGTTTTTCTGGCCCCAGAGCCAGTTCTTTGTCAGTGGAAACAGAAAACCCGGTTCCAAACTAAGCACTGGCCCCGAACCAGCCCTGGAACTGCTTTGGTGGAAAAGGGGCATGTGAGGTCAAATGTCCATCCCCAAATCACAACTTAATAAGGCGTGTAGTCTACCAGGCGGAGGCATCCCCATCGACGCCGTTGGCGTTGAGTTCTATCTTTTTTAATGTTTTTTATGCCTCCACCACCGTAAGGTGCAGGAGGTGTTATGTTTTCGGGTTGTCCATCTGTCCGTGTGTCCATCCGTCCGTGCATACGTCCATGCGTTTGTCCGTCCCGTAACCTTGTGAACACGATATCTCAAGGGCTAATGAAAGGAATTTCACCAAACTTTCACCATTTGTGCGCTTTGGGACAAACATGAACTGATTAGATTTTGAGATCAAAAGGTCTAAGGTCAAGGTCACTGTGAGGTCAAATATCTGTCCGAAAACCTTGTGAACACAATATCTCCAAGGCGAATGAAAGGAATTTCACCAAACTTTCACCATTTGCGCATTTGGAGACAAAGATAAACTGATTAGATTTTGAGATCAAAAGGTCTAAGGTCAAGGTCACTGTGAGGTCAAATGTCTGTCCAAAAACCTTGTGAACACAATATCTCCAAGGCTGATACAAGTAATTTCACCAGGTCAAGATTGCCATGAGGTCAAATGTCCATCCCCAAATCACAACTTAATAAGGCCTGTAGTCTACCGGGTGGAGGCATCCTCATCGACGCCGTTGGCGTCGAGTTCTATCTAGTTTCTTTATTTTTATTAATTAAAAGACACTTCATGTCTTAAAGTAAAGATGGATGTCATTTCTCTTTACTTAGTCGAGTGGTTCTTGACATAATATGGATTATTATCTGACCTGTATGGACCCGTGCGCATGCTCTTAATAAAACCATTAGGAAAAGTGACATGACTGGGCAGATATGGATTTTTGAACCCGGTCTGGAAAAACCACATGTGGCCCCGGACCTGTTTCCCTCGCTTCTGCTGTTATCATTTTGTTCTGAATTGTTACTTTGAAAAATGAACGGCACAACTGAGCACAGTGAAAGTGAATTTTAATATCCAGATGATTTATCAGACACAGATCTAATTGAACAAGCTGAAATTGTTTAAAGAAAATGAAAAAAAGCTACTTTCAAGCAAAGAAATTCACTTGTTTATACAAGGACAACAACAAGAGAACACCGTAAAAAACTTAAGTATGACATGAATATTTTCAAAAGATTTCTTGCTGAAGTTAAGGAGGAGAGAGACATAAGTCATCCCCTCTCAGGAGCTAGACAGCTTGCTATCAGCTTGCTAGATAGTTTCTATCTACAAGCGAAGAAAAAAGGAAACTTAGACCATGAACCTGACACTTTGTCTTCCTTTTCGCTAAGTATTCAACACTACCTTGACAACAACAAAGGTCATATGATAAAATGCTTATTAACTGAGTTAGATCGGGCCGGACAGAAAATTATTTAGCTCTTGGTCATTTGTACGGACCTCGCACATGGCATGACCTTGAGCCAAATATTTTCCCATGTGGCCCTCCCACTCAGTCAATAAGTACATAACTACAGTTGTGGAACAGGACTATTTCCTGCATTATTATTTACTATTTACTGTTTGATCTCAAACACATTAAGAAGGTAGGAAATTGCATAAATTAACTTTTGACGAGGCACACCTGTTAATTGAAAAGCATTCCAGGTGACTACCTCATGAAGCTGGTTAAGATAATGCCAATAGTGTGCAAAGCATCTGTAGGACTCCCTATGTGTGGGTGGAGCACAGAGGACAGCAGGACAGAGATCAGGTTTATAATTTGGCTTTATTGCCACACTTTTCAGTCTAACAATAATCAATCGTACAGACACACACACAACCGGCGTCTGGTTCAGGGATGAGCTCCCTCTGCTCTCGCTCTCCCTCCTCATATAGGGCGCGGTCACTGGGAAGACACACAAACACAGGTTAATTGCTCTCAGGTGTAGTGATTCTGCCACTTGCCATCCCTGACTCCGCCCTCCTGTCACAGACCAGCGCTTGACCACGCCCCCGCTGCCACATACCCCCACCGCCCGACTCAGGCCGGGTGGCCGTCCAGCCTGCAGCCGACTCCCCCCCCCCCCTTGACGGGAGAGGAAGTCCGCCACGACCATCTGCGCCCCCGGCCTGTGGACCACCTTGAAATTAAAGGGTTGGAGCGCCAGATACCAACGGGTGATCCGCGCGTTGGCATCTTTCATGCGGTGGAGCCACTGGAGGGGCGCGTGGTCCGAACAGAGGGTGAAAGGGCGTCCCAGCAGGTAGTACCGGAGGGCGAGAACCGCCCACTTGATGGCCAAACACTCTTTCTCTATTGTGCTGTAGTGCCCCTCACGCACTGACAGCTTCCTGCTGATATACAGGACCGGGCGGTCGTCCCCCTCCACCTCCTGGGACAAAACCGCCCCCAGCCCTCTGTCCGACGCATCGGTCTGCAACATAAAAGGGAGAGAAAAGTCAGGGGAGTATAGAAGTGGCCCCCCACACAGTGCAGCCTTTACCTCTGAGAAAGCCCGCTGGCATTGCTCCGTCCACTGGACCGGATCAGGTGCCCCCTTTTTAGTGAGATCAGTCAGCGAGCTGGTGACGTCCGAATAATTAGGTATAAACCTACGATAATAGCCAGCCAGCCCCAGGAACTGTCTCACCCCCTTTTTGGTCTTGGGCCTCGGGCAGGCCGCAATTGCTGCAGTCTTATTAATTTGGGGACGCACCTGCCCGTTGCCCAAGTGGAAGCCCAGATACCGTACTTCCACCCGCCCAATCGCACACTTCTTTGGGTTGGCTGTGAGCCCCGCTCGCCTCAGCGACCTAAGGACGGCCCTCAGATGTTCGAGGTGCCGCTACCAGTCATTACTATAGATGATGATGTCATCTAAATACGCGGCCGCATAAGTGGCATGAGGGCGGAGGACTCTGTCCATCAGCCGCTGAAACGTAGCGGGCGCCCCAAACAGCCCAAACGGAAGGGTGATGAATTGGTGTAAACCAAACGGTGTGGAAAAGGCTGTTTTTTCTCGGGATAGTGGAGTCAAGGGGATCTGCCAATATCCCTTCGTCAAATCCAGTGTCGAATAAAAGCGAGCAGTGCCGAGTCGGTCGAGCAACTCATCAATACGAGGCATTGGGTACGCATCAAATTTAGACACCGCATTGACTTTTCTATAGTCCACACAGAACCGGACCGACCCGTCGGCCTTGGGTACCAAGACCACCAGGCTGCTCCAGTCACTGTGGGACTCCTCGACGATGCCCATTTCGAGCATGGTCTGAAGTTCTTCCCGAACCACCTTTTTTTTGTGTTCGGGTAGCCTGTAAGGGCGGCTACGCACTACCACCCCCCGGGGGCATCTCTATGTGGTGCTCTATGAGGTTAGTGCGACCGGGCAGGGGCGAGAACATATCTGAAAACTCGGTCTGCAACTGGGCGACCTCCTTGAGTTGGGTTGGGGAGAGGTGGTCTCCACAGGGGACCGGAGAGGTACGTGATGCCAATGTCCCTTTTTGAACCTCCGGCCCCAGCTCCGCCTTCTCCGGAACCACCGACACCAACGCCACGGGGACCTCCTCGTTCCAGAGTTTAAGCAGATTGAGGTGGTAAATCTGTAGCGCCCCACCCCTGTCTGTTCGCCTCACCTCATAGTCGACGTACCCGACTCGCCGTGTGACCTCAAAGGGTCCTTGCTACTTGGCGATCAATTTGGAGCTCGACGTGGGCAACAGTACAAGTACTTTATCTCCCAGTGTGAACTCTCTAAGGTGCGTACCCTTGTTGTACAGGCGGGCTTGCCGTTCCTGGGCCTGCCGCAAATTCTCCTGAGTTAGGTGGGTGCGGTTGAACCGTTCCACTAAACCGTCCGTTTGTGGGTGATATATGCTGGTGCGGATCGGCTTAATCCTCAATAACCCATACAGTTCGCGCAGTGTTCGTGACATAAATGGAGTGCCTTGATCAGTCAGAATCTCTTTCGGGATTCCAACTCGCGAGATGACGCGGAAGAGTGCCTCTGCAATACTGCGTGCTGAGATATTGCACAGAGGCACTGCTTCCGGGTATCGCGTTGCATAGTCCACCAGAACTAATATAAAGCGGTACCCTCATGCTGACCGATCTAATGGCCCGACGAGATCCATCCCAATTCTCTCAAACAGGGTCTCGATTAACGGTAGAGGGCGCAAAGGCGCTTTTGGAATGGCCACTGGATTTACTAACTGGCATTCGCGGCATGCCGTACACCACCTACGGACATCGCCGCGAATCCCCGGCCAATAGAATCAGGCCATTATTCGGGCTAGTGTTTTATCCTGCCCTAAGTGTCCAGCCATGGGATTAAAGTGAGCCGCCTGGAATACCAATTCCCGGCGGCTCTTTGGAATCAAAAGCTGCGTGACTCGCTCTTTAGTTTGAGTGTCCTGCGTCACTCGGTATAATCTATCCTTCATAATCGTGAAGTAGGGGAAGGACGGGGTGGCGTTCGGCGGGAGCGTTTGACCATCGATTACTCTCACTTGGTCAAACGCATGCCGCAGAGTCTCGTCTCGTGACTGCTCTAATGGGAAATCTGCGAGGGAGTCCCCAATAGAGAGAGGAGGAGCCGGCGGCTCCTCACTCTGACACGGAGATGACGTAGACGGCTCTGTGACAGCTGCTCCCGCCAAAGCGACACCGGGACCTCCCCCTGTCAACTGGCAGGACCCACTCTCTACTAGGCGCATCATTAAACCCCGAAATCCCGGCCAATCAGTCCCCAAAATTAAAGAGTGGGTAAGGCGAGGATTAACCGCCGCCTTCACTATAAATTTTTCCCCTCTGAAAATAATGTGGACCGACACCAAAGGGTAGCGGTGAACATCCCCGTGCACACACACCTTCACCCCTTGTGCTCCCCCCAATGCCTCGTTTTGAACCAGGCTTTGGCAAATTGAGGTCTGATTACAACCAGAATCCACCAACGCCTGATATGTAGCCCCTTGGATACTCACCGGTATGCGATACGCTCCGGCCCGATCGAGGGCAGCCTCTGGCGCGTCGGGGATCTGAACCACCATGCCCACTTCCATTGCTGTGCACTGCTGTTGAAGGTGGCCCGGTTCCCCGCAGCACCAGCAAACCGGCCCGGGCTTTCCCTCTGCACCGGTGATCTGGGGCTCACTCACCTGAGGTGGGGGAGAGACAGACACAGAAGGGAGAAACGGGAGGGCACTGCGGGTGCGGCAGGCCGGCTGGGGTGGTGCCGGCCCCCGCGGTAGGGGAATGGGGCGAGGACGGGACACAGGAGGAGGGGGAGAGAGAGAGAGAAGAGGAGAGAAGATGTCATCTGCTGTCCTGCCGCCGGGACAGCCGCCAGATGATCCTCCGCCAGCTCGACTGCCTGATCCAGCGACGCCGGGCGGTGGCACTGGACCCACTCCGTGGTTCCTGCTGGTAAGCGGGCGATGAACTGTTCCAGTACCACCTGGTCGACGATTTCCTCAGCGTCGCGATCGTCAGGCCTCAGCCACCGCCAGCAGGCGTCCCAGAGCTGCTGGCCAAACGCGAACGGCCGGCCACCTTCCTCCAATTGCAGCGCGCGGAAGCGCTGGCGCTGTTGTTCCGGTGTGCGCCCCACGCACTGGAGGACGGCCCGGCGGAGGTCCGCGTAGGCCAGCCGGCCGTCGGCGGGGAGCTGTAGCGTGGCCAGCTGTGCCTCTCCCGTGAGCAGGGGGAGGAAGCGCGCCGCGCGCTGCTCCATCGGCCACCCCGAGGCTTCGGCGACCTGTTCAAACAACGTGAGGAATGCCTCGGGGTCGTCCTGCGGGCCCATCTTGGTGACAGTGAGGGGAGACAGGCCCGCGGCCGGAGCGCTGGTGGGCCCTGCCGACGCGAGGAGATGCCGGAACGCCTTGCGATCTTCTTGCTGGGCCAGCACCAGGGCTTCGAAGCGCCGCTCTTGTTCCTTTCGGAGTGTGACGAGCGCCTGGTGCTGGCTTTGCTGAGCCGTGGCGAGGGCGTGGATCAGGTCGGCGAATGGGGAGGATTCCATGGGGCTGCTGGGTTGGTGCTCCACTTTCCCGGGTTTCGGCACCACTGTAGGACTCCCTATGTGTGGGTGGAGCACAGAGGACGGCAGGACAGAGATCAGGTTTATAATTTGGCTTTATTGCCACACTTTTCAGTCTAACAATAATCAATCACACAGACACACACACAACCGGCGTCTGGTTCAGGGATGAGCTCCCTCTGCTCTCGCTCTCCCTCCTCATATAGGGCGCGGTCACTGGGAAGACACACAAACACAGGTTAATTGCTCTCAGGTGTAGTGATTCTGCCACTTACCTTCCCTGACTCCACCCTCCTGTCACAGACCGGCGCTTGACCACGCCCCCGCTGCCACAGCATTGTCAAGGTAAATTAGATGAGATTAGCTTAGATTAGATTAGATAAAACTTTATTGATCCCTTTGGGAGGGTTCCCTCAGGGAAATTAAGATTCCAGCAGCATAATTACAGGTAAACAGAGAAAAGAAATAGAGAAAAACTTCTAGATAAATTAAAATAAATTGAGTATTTACAGATACAAATATGAAAGAATAAGATATGGGGAAAAGAGGAAGTGGGGAGGGGGGAAAGGGGGGAGAAGTGGGGTTAGGGTGTGTGTGTGTGGGGGGGGGGGGAAGCAGGAAAGATATTGCACTTTATATTGCACATTATATTGCACGTTGTCCGGTATTGCTTATTGTTAGGCTAGACTAGGCTACTGCTCCTTCCCGTCCTCTGTCCTCCTGTTACCCCTCCTCCCCCCCAGAGAGGAGTTGTACAGTCTGATGGAATGAGGGACAAAGGAGTTTTTGAGTCTGTTCGTCCTGCACTTGGGAAGAAGTATTCTGTCACTGAACAGGCTCCTCTGGTTGCCGATGACGGTGTGCAGAGGGTGACTGGCATCATCCATGATGTTCAATAGTTTGTCCACAGACCTCTTCTCTGCCACTGTCATCAGAGAGTCCAGCTTCATGCCGACCACAGAGCCGGCCCGCCTGATCAGTTTGTCCAGCCTGGATGTGTCCATCTTGGATGTGCTGCCCCCCCAGCACACCACGGTGTAAAACAGGACACTGGCGACCACAGACTGATAGAACATCCACAGGAGTTTCCTGCAGATGTTAAAGGACCGCAGCCTCCTAAGGAAGTATAGCCTACCCTGTCCCTTCCTGTATAAGTGATTGGTATTGCAAGTCCAGTCCAGCTTGCTGTCCAGCCACAGCCCGAGGTACTTGTAGGAATCCACAGCCTCCACCTCGACTCCCTTGATCAGAACTGGTCGTGACCTTGGTCTGGACCTCCCAAAGTCAATGACCAGCTCCTTGGTCTTTGAGGTGTTGCGCTGCAGATGGTTCCTGTTGCACCAAACAGCAAAGTCCCTCACCAGGCTCCTATACTCCTCATCTCTGTCATCACTGATACACCCAACGATGGCTGTGTCATCAGCAAACTTCTGAATGTGACACAGCTCCGAGTTGTAGCAGAAGTCCGTGGTGTACAGGGTGAAGAGAAGAGGGGCCAGCACCGTGCCCTGGGGTACTCCAGTGCTGCTAATTACAGTGTCAGACGTGATGTCCTTCAGCCTGACATACTGTGGCCTATCAGTGAGGTAGCTGGAGATCCAGGTGACCAGGCAGGGGTCCACTCGCATCCTGTTCAGTTTGTCCTGAAGCAATAGGGGCTGGATGGTGTTGAGGGCACTCGAGAAGTCCAAGAAGAGGATCCTCACTGTGCCATTTCCCTTAATCCAGATGTGAGTGGGCTCGGTGTAGCAGGTAGAGGATGGCGTCTTCCACACCAACACCTGCCCGGTACGCAAACTGCAGACAGTCCTGGGCATGTTGTACCTGGGGTCTAAGAAGGCTGAGGAAGAGCCGCTCCAATGTCTTCATCAGATGTGAAATGAGTGCCACCGGTCGGAAGTCGTTCAGCTCGCTGGGCCGATTCTTTTTGGGAACTGGAATGATACATGATGTCTTCCAGAGGGTTGGCACTCTCCCCAGCTGCAGGCTGAGGCTGAAGATGTGTTGGAGTGGTTCACCCAGTTCAGCAGCGCAGGTCTTCAGTAGTCATGGACACACCTTGTCCGGGCCTGCTGCTTTCCTGGGGTGAAGCTTCCTCAGTTGACCTCTGACCTGGTCTGCAGTAAAGCATGGAGGAGTCTGTGTTGAGGTGGGGGAGGAGGGGGCTACTGCAATGACTGGGGGGAGGTGTGTTGAGGGAAGAAGGAGAGATGGCTGCAGGGAGGGTGGGGGGGACATGGGCTGGTTGAACCGGTTGAAGAAGTCATTCAACTCGTTCGCCCTCTCCACTGTCCCCTCAACGACTCTGGTCTTTGTGTTGTGGCCTGTGATGGTTTTCACACCTTCCCAGACCTCCCTCATGCTGTTCTCCTTCAGCTTCTGCTCCACCTTTCTCCTGTAGCTGTCCTTAGCTTCCCTCATGCAGCGTTTCACCTCCTGCTGTGCTGCTTTCATCGCCTCCCTATCCCTGCTCCTGAAGGCGGCCTTCTTCCTGTTGAGGACAGCTTTGACTTCCTGTGTTACCCATGGCTTGTTATTAGGGTAACACTGTACACTCTTAGCGGGGGAGACCACGTCTGCACAGAAGTTGAGGTAATCTGTCAGACAGTGTGTCAGCCCCTCTATGTCCTCACAGTGTGGGCTAAGCAGCACATCCCAGTCTGTGATGTCATAGCAGTCTCTGAGGGCATCTTCCATTTCAGGGGATCACCTCCTGATGGAGCTAGTTGTTGCAGGCTGCCTTTGGACCAGGGGGGTGTATTTCGGCTGTAGATGAACCAGGTTGTGGTCAGACTTCCCTAGTGGGGGGAGGGGTGTGGCTCTGTATGCATCCCTCACATTAGCATACAGCAAGTCAATTGTCCTGTTGTTCCTTGTTGGACAATCCACAGCCTGGTAAAAAGCAGCCAAAGTAGAGTCCAAAGTAGCATGATTAAAGTCCCCAGAAATTATCATAAATGCCTCAGGGTGCTGTGTCTGCAGCCTTGCTGTGACAGAGTGAATCTTCTCACATGCAGCGGCTGCATCTGCCTTCGGAGGGATGTAAACACAGATGGTGATCACGTGACTGAACTCCCTCAGCAGATAATATGGCCGCAGGCTAATGGCTAGCAGCTCCAAGTCCGGGCAACATAAAACTGTTTTTACGGAGATATGTCCCGGGTTACACCAGTGGTTGTTGACATAAATGTCAACAACTCATGTCCCCCACCTTTGCTTTTCCCGCATGTGTTAGTGTCTCTGTCGGCTCTCACAGCAGTGAATCCCCGCAGGTCCACGTTAGCATCCGGTACAAGGTGTGTTAGCCATGTCTCCGTAAAGATAAATAAGCTGTTCTCCCGGTAAATCCGCTGGTTGTTCAGAGCGGAAAGCTTGTTGACTTTATTCGGCAGCGAGTTCACATTCCCCATGCTAACGGAGGGAATGGATGGTTTGTAGCGCTGCCGGTTGTCCGCTAGCCTAGCCTTTAGCTTAGCTCCAGCTTTGCAGCCCCTGGATTTCCTCCTCAGCTCCACTGGGATGGGGTGTCCTATCCCGGCTCGTCCCATTGTTATCAGGGCCAGCAGCTCCTCTCTCGAATAAATGAGAAAACTGGCTCCTGGTTGCGTGTTAAAGTTAAATATATCCATGTTATATAGTTAAGCACACTATGTCTTCGTAAGAAGAGCAAAAAAGTTTAAAAAAGTGGAAAAAAGAGGTTTAAAGAACTAAAAACTACAGAGCTACTGGAGAGGCAGCCATTTCACACAGCGCTCATACGTTTTATGGTGGCTAATTTGAAGAATCTCATCTCATCTCATTATCTCTAGCCACTTTATCCTGTCCTACAAGGGTCGCAGGCAAGCTGGAGCCTATCCCAGCTGACTACGGGCGAAAGGCGAGGTACACCCTGGACAAGTCACCAGGTCATCACAGGGCTGACACATAGACACAGACAACCATTCACACTCACACCTACGGTCAATTTAGAGTCACCAGTTAACCTAACCTGCATGTCTTTGGACTGTGGGGGAAACCGGAGCACCCGGAGGAAACCCACACGGACACGGGGAGAACATGCAAACTCTGCACAGAAAGGCCTTCGCCGGCCACGGGACTCAAACCCAGACCTCCTTGCTGTGAGGCGACAGCGCTAACCACTACACCACCGTGCTGCCCCCTTGAAGAATCTAAAATATGAAACATATATTTTGTTTTTTTGATACTTTTTTATTTACCACATAATTCCATATACGTTCCATATGTTATTTCATAGTGCTTCAGTATTGTTCTACAATGTAGAAAATAGTTAAAATACAGAAACACCTATGAATGAGTAGAGCAGGGGTGTCCAAACTTTTCACTGGTACTGTAGTAGTTTTGCTCATTTTCAAAATTTATTTCTTGAAAGAAGCAAAACTTATTTTTCAAGCTTGAACATTTAAAGCTTGAAATCAGCATAAAATGTCTAGAATCTTCTATTAGGAATTACTAGATAGATTTGACATTATATTGAAGATATTTTTTACTTGCTAAGATGTCATTTTCAACAGTGAGGGATTGCCCTTAGGTGTGAATGTGTCCTGTCCGGGGTGTATTCCTGTCTCGCACCCAGTATTCCCAGGAATAGGATAGGCTAGAGATCTACCACTACTTTTACAAGGCATAAAACGGTTCCTGAAAATGACTATTAGTGAACTACTTTGATAAAAGGATAATAATAATAATAATAATAATAGGATATCATGAATTTCACTACTGATCAATTGGCTCCCTTGGTCCATATTGATGATGATTAATCCTGTCTCCTTCTGTAGTGAATTCAGTTTGTGTGTCTCTTTTTCCAATCATCCTGCAGCCTCATCTCACCCCTTTCCCTTTCTCCCTCTAGCATTGCGCTTTCACTTATTCTTTGCTAATCTTGCTCTAACCGCATCTTTTATCCTCTCTTTCTCCTTCCTCACTCTGCTGTCTGTTCTTTTCTAAACTCAATAAGAATACAAACATGCACACACTAAGCATAATAAAACTAATTTTATGATGTGCCATATTAGAGAGTGCTGTCAAAGGTGTCTGTATGTGTGTGAGCAAGTACATAAGTGTGCGTAGTTGGAGGCCGGAGTTCCTCCTGCGTGTGTCTGTGTGGTGATGAATCTCTCTTCCTGGCTTTGACTCACTCTGCCAGCACACTCCTGGGGGTAGGATGGGTGTGTGTGCATATGTGTGTATGTGTCTTAAAGACCTGATTGAGTGTAATAGAAAGCATTGATGATTCGGGGAAAAAAAACCATTTTGAGACCTAAGAACATTTGTCACCAGCTGGTGTGAAGGAGAAAGAGATATGTAATTAGTTATTGATTATAGAGCTACACTGGAGCACTTTAAAGATCAAAATGTCAATGAGATGCATGGTGCTCTTTGTACACACTGAGCACTGTGAGACTAGGGGTCCTAAACTCTTCAAGCATTTATTTCTTGTCTACCATCAAGAGCAGGAGTATCCAAAGTCCAAATACAGCCTACAGACAGATGTTATAGATTCAGCAAAACTGCAAAAACCTTTTTTCTCTGAATGTACCTGCAACTTCACTGAGCAAATTTTACGTTCATCCAGCGTTTACCTTGATGATGCACACTATTGGCATTATCTTAACCAGCTTCATGAGGTAGTCACCTGTTTTCCCATAAACAGGTGTGCCTCATCAAAAGTTAATTAGTGCAATTTCTTGCCTTCTTAATGCATTTGAGATCAAACAGTAAACAGCAAATAACAGCGAAGCTCTATACTTAAGAAAATATTTTAATGTATCGACCTAATTTTTGATGGCTTTTGTGACCATACAACGTCCCTATGAATGACAAACGTCATTCCACAGGGAACCCAATGGTAAGTGCAAGGCAGCATCTCATATAAACACTTGACCACCGGACAACAAAAGTTGTATCTTTATTTCCATAAGATAGATGGGTTTTTATCCAGTGCTTATTTTTAATTAGCTTTTTGCAAAAATAATGTAGGATTATTTACTAACATGTTTTACAGAAAATATTCACAACAGTTTCATATAAAACTAGTTAAAACAGGTTTATTAGTCCACTAGCTTGTTCGACACTTGACAGTTTCTGTCATGTAAGGGGGATAGATAGTAAGTGCAGGAAGAAGTTTATTGAAAGCACACTAGCAAACAGATCCAAAGCATAGACAGAGGCAGAGTCGCAAAACAGGCAGTGGTCGAGTGAGGCACAGACAGGATATCAGAAGTAATGCAATACTCACGGTCCAAAAACACAAACAGGGTCAAAACCAGAAAAGTGAAACAAAATACAAGGCTTGGTAATGTCAGACATGGGGTACAGAGTGTATACTTCACAAAGCCTGTATGTTACTGAGAGTCCTTATATGTATGCATTGTTACTGTGCTCTAATCAGAAACAGGTGTATGGTAATTAATCCTAATGCCACTGCGCACTCCGAACTCCAATGTGCGTGGATGTGACAGATGTAACCAGACAACAGTTTGACATATCAAGTTTGATATTGGATGGTAACTCTATAGTAATGATGTAAAGTGAAAGCGCTGGTTCATTGCTGTCGACCAGGCACCCAGGAGATCACACCATAATAAACGTCATGATGTTGTTTCTGACACATGGCATGCCATGTCGAAGAAAGGAATAAATATGTATTCATAACTGCAAAGCGTATCTCATTATTGGTATCACTGTCACAAGACAATGCAGCAATTTATTGATACACTACACAATTTGATGGTTCATATGCTATAATATTCTATTTGGGTTGATTTTGTGCCCTTTCAAATATTTTGCTCATACACTCATCACAAGCTCCATTTTTACACAGTGCCTAAATATCTATATTAAAAATACACTTAATAGCCCTATTTGACAATTGTAGTAATCCATATTATGTCAAGAACCGCTCAACTAATTAAATAGAAATAACATCCATCATTACTTTAAGACATGAAGTGTCTTTTAATTAATAAAAATTTTAACCATTGAGTTAGAAGGTGGGCGTCACGGTGGTGTAGTGGTTAGCGCTGTCTCCTCACAGCAAGAAGGTCCGGGTTCGAGCCCCGTGGCCGGCAAGGGCCTTTTTGCGTGGAGTTTGCATGTTCTCCCCGTGTCCGCGTGGGTTTCCTCTGGGTGCTCCAGTTTCCCCCACAGTCCAAAGACATGCAGGTTAGGTTAACTGGTGACTCTAAATTGACCGTAGGTGTGAATGTGAGTGTGAATGGTTGTCTGTGTCTATGTGTCAGCCCTGTGATGACCTGGTGACTTGTCCAGGGTGTACCCCGCCTTTCGCCCGTAGTCAGCTGGGATAGGCTCCAGCTTGCCTGCGACCCTGTCGAACAGGATAAAGTGGCTAGAGATAATGGATGGATGGATGGATGGAGTTAGAAGGTGAGCCAAGGTCCAAAGTTTTAACTGGTACTGTATGTCAAGAGACTATTGCAGCAGTTAAGGAATTTAATATCATGAGACATGAAACAAATCAGGGGCATTGAATATTCTGAGGATGAAAGTGCAGAGAAACTGAAGTAGCAGTTAGCTATCGTGGCAGAAGGAACTTTTTATCAGAGATCTTGCACGTCACAGTTCTAGCTGTCAGGTGATCACCCTGTTGCAGTTATTCCAATAAATTAAATTCACTATACTGGAACTTTAATTTATTACCTTGGTGACTGGCCTACAGGTATTTTGATAAGGTCTAATTTGGCCCCTTTGTAAAAAGTTTGCACACCACTGGTTCAGGGTGACATTAAAAAAGATTCAAGACTGTACGACTCCAGCTAAAAACTAATAAACAGCTTGGTGCGTCATCGTGGTAGCAAGAAGCCCACTTTGTAATTATCTCTGAGTGCATGGTTAGGATTGAAAGAGCATTTTTGGAAGCGACTCACACAGGAAACTTTTTACAGCGACATCTAGGAGCTTGTTTTAGGAGTAGCACAGAGTAGCACATTATATCACCTCAGAAATTACTCAGGCTTGATTTAATGTGAAGTGAAATCTAAACAAGTAGTTTTTGTGATCTATATTCTCAAGGGGCCCTTTGAGAGATTTAACTGTACAATAGAATTGAAGATTTGTCTCTAAGCATCGCTCAAACATACTGTATCACATGCTTTTGATGAGAAAATGAGAATCATTTTCTGAGAAATTGCATAAAACTTACAGGTGCATCTCAAAAAAATTAGAATATCATGAAAAAGTTCATTTTTTCATAATTTAATTCAAAAAGGTAAACTTTCATATATTCTATATTCATTACACAAAGTGAAATATTTCAAGCTTTTTTGTTTTATTTTTGATGATTATGGCTTACAGGTCATGAAAATCAGAAATCCAGTATCTCAAATTATTAGAATATTTCCTAACATCAATCAAAAAAGGATTTCTAATGCAGAAATATCCAACTTACGAAATGTATGTTCATTTATAGACTCAACACTTGGTTGGGGCTCCTTTACCACGGATTCCCGTGTCAATGTGGTGTGGCATGGAGGCGATCAGCCTGTGGCTCTGCTGAGGTGTGATTGAAGTCCAGGTTGCTTTGATAGCGGCCTTCAGCTTGTCTGTATTTTTGGGTCAGGTGTTCCTCATCTTCCTCTTGACAGTATGTTCAGGTCAGGCAAGTTGGCTGGCTAATCAAGCATAGTAATATCATGGTCAGCAAACCATTTGGTAGTAGTTTTGGCACTGAGGGCAGGTGTTAAGTCCTGCTGGAAAGGAAAATTGCCATGTCCATAAAGCTTGTCAGCAGATGGAAGCATGAAGTGTTCTAGAAGGCTGTGTTGACTTTGGACTTGATAGAACACAGTGGACCAACACTAGCAGATGACATAGCAACCCAAATAATCACAGACTGTGGAAACTTCACACTGGACATCAAACACCTTGGATTCTGTGCCTCTCCATTCTTCCTCAGACTCTAGGACCTTGATTTACAAATGAAATGCACAATTTAGGGCAGCACAGTGGTGTAGTGGTTAGCGCTGTCACCTCACAGCAAGAAGGTCCAGGTTCGAGCCCCGTGGCCGGCGAAGGCCTTTCTGTGTGGAGTTTGCATGTTGCCCACGTGGGTTTCCTCCGGGTGCTCCGGTTTCCCCCACAGTCCAAAGGCGTGCAGGTTAGGTTAACTGGTGACTCTAAATTGACCGTGAGTGTGAATGGTTGTCTGTGTCTATGTGTCAGCCCTGTGATGACCTGGCGACTTGTCCAGGGTGTACCCTGCCTTTCGCCTGTAGTCAGCTGGGATAGGCTCCAGCTTGCCTGCGACCCTGTAGAACAAGATAAAGCGGCTAGAGATAATGAGATGAGATGCACAATTTACTTTCATCTGAAAAGAGGACTTTGGACCACTGAGCAACAGTCCAGTTCTTTCTCTCCTTAGCCCAGTTAAAACGCTTCTGACATTGTTTCTGGTTCAGGAGTGGCTTGATATTAGGAATGAGACAGTTGTAGCCCCTTTCCTGAAGACATCTGTGCGTGGTGGCTCTTGATGCACTGACACCAGCCTCAGTCCACTACTTGTGAAGCTCTTCCAAGTTCTTGAATCGACTTTTCTTGACAATCCTCTCAAGGCTGTGGTCATCCCTGTTGCTTGTGCACCTTTTCCACTTTTTCCAGCCAGCCTTTTCAGCAACCTTCTGTGGCTGACCCTCCTTGTGGAGGGTGTCAATGATGGCTTCTGGACAACTGCCAAGTCAGCAGTCTTCCCCATGAATGTGGTTGCATGTACTAAACTAGACTGAGAGATACACGGTATTTATACTGTTTTATTCAAACTCAAAATGAAATCCTCATATTTTGAGATTTTTTTTAAAAATTAAAATAGAAAAAAGCTTGGAACATTTTAGTTTATGTGTAATGAGTCTAGAATGTATTAAATTTTCACTTTCTTCAATAACTGATAGAAAATATTGAACTTTTTCATGATATTCTAATTTTTTGAGATGCACTTGTATGTCTGAATGTTTCTTTTGCACAATTTTTAAATTTGATTTCACACTATTGTGACTATAAACATCATTCAAATGGTGAGACGTGTACTGTTCATAACACCCATCCATTATCTGTAGCCACTTATCCTGTGTAGGGTCGCAGGCAAGCTGGAGCCTATCCCAGCTGACTATGGGCGAGAGGCAGGGTACACCCTGGACAAGTCACCAGGTTATCGCAGGGCTGACACATAGAGACAACCAACCATTCACACCTATGGTCAATTTAGAGCCTAACCTGCATGTCTTTGGACTGTGGGGGAAACCGGAGTGCCTGGAGGAAGCCCACGCAGACACGGGGAGAACATGCAAACTCCACACAGAAAGGCCCTCGTTGGCCGCTGGGCTTGAACCCAGGGCCTTCTTGATTGATTGATTGATTTTTATTTGACATTCTCAGTTCTTGTATTAAAAATAAATACATGATTTAGTTTCAAACAAACCACACCACATACTTAAACTAAAAACAGAGAGTCAGGATAACGCAATAAAACTCGAAAGCTTATTTCCATTGTGGTCCTTTGATGTTGGATGGCAGCAGATGTAAAAATGACAAGAGTGGCGCTGTTACATTACTAAAATTGTAAAACAAAATTACATAGACAGTATACACATCAGATTAACATTGTATACATACTATATAAGTACAAGCCCTACACTATCTGATCTATAAGCCATGTTTTCACAGCACGTTTAAACCCATCCAAACTAATGATTACCGGTACCTTAATATTACCTGGTAACTTATTCCACAGACTAGTTGCAACATATAAAAAGGAATCCTTCCCTATTTTAGTTTGCACTCTTGGAGGAACAAAATCTGTGGAACACCCCCTAGTGAAGTAACTATGAACGTCCCTCACTCTACTAAATAAATTATTTAAATATTTAGGGACATCTCCATTTACAATCTTATATACCATGCTCAATTCAATTTGAGAGACTCTTTCCTCTACCCTCAACCATCCCAACCTCTTAAAATGATGAGGATCAAGGTGAGTTCTTGGGGGCAGATCCAAAATGGTCCTTACTAATTTATTTTGTGAGGTCTGGAGCTTGTTCTTGAAATACCTAGTAAGGCCATTATACCAAGAACAACAGGCATAATCATAGTAGGGCTAAATTATAGCGCCTGCTAAGGTCAACATAGCCTTCTTATCCAGATACATGGAAATTCTGGCCAGAAAACGTACTCGTTGATTTACTTTAGTAATTGCTTTCTGGGCTTGACCAGCTCCAGACAACTGACTGTCCAGTACACACCCAAGATAGCTAAGGACTCAGTCAGCATTAAGTGCAGTGTCACCAGCTAATACTTCAAAGCCTGGGGTTTTGTTCAACTTAACTCTAGACCCAAACAAATGGATTCAGTTTTTCCTATATGAAGAAATAATCTATTAAATGATAGCCAATGGCTGACTTTTAAAAGCTCAGCACTTAAGGTTGATTCAACAATGAGCTTGTCCTTGTGTGAAAACACTAGTGCAGAATCATCAGCAAATAAAAACAGTTCACATGAACAAACTGATTTAAGATCATTAATATATAAAAGAAAAAGAAGAGGACCTAAAACACTCCCCTGAGGGACCCCACATTGCACAGTTTGTGGCTGGGATAAAGTTCCCCCAACATCCACCACTTGTTTCCTATTCCTCAAATATGAGTCAAACCATCTAACTGCTGTGTTGTTAAAGCCAATAGCCCTCAATTTTGACAGTAAGATACTATGATCTACCGTATCAAAAGTATTTTGCAAATCCAACATGACCATACCACAGAAATTCCCCTTGTCAACCTCCTTTCTGATATAGTCAGTTAGGTACAATAAACATGTGTCAGTGGAGTGTAATTTACGAAATCCTGATTGAAGTTCATATAATAAATTGTGAGATAAAAGATATTTATTCACCTGCTCAAAAACAAGTCTTTCAATTATTTTTGATAGAGTACACAAAATGGAGACGGGTCTATAATTACCCCGCTCCAGTTTGCTCCCCTTCTTATAAAGTGGAATCACTTTTGCCAGCTTAAGGTCTTTAGGGAAGTATCCATACTCAATAGACATGTTTATAATGTGAGTAATACTTGGAGTAATGTTCTCCACAGCATCTTTCAAGAATTGAGATGGAATATTATCAAGACCTGTAGCTTTAATTTATTAAGTTTCATAAGTACATCTACCTCTGACACCTTCTCTAACAAAAAATTTATTTGCCTGAACCCCTTGCTGGGAATAAAACTCAGAAACTTTACTTTCTTCATATTGTTTCGACATGGCAGGAAGCTTTTCAACCAGCTTACTAGCAATTGTTGAGAAATATGTGTTAAAACTCTTTGCTACTTTATCCTTGTCTGATATAATCTTATTTCCAAGGTCTAGATTAATATTACGTTTTAGTTTTCAGCCTTTTATTATAGCCCAACTCTTTCAATGACTGCCATAACTTTTTCGAGTCATGTTTATACTCCATAATTTTCTCATTAAAATAGGTCTTTTTAGAACAAACCACTAATCTACTCACTTCATTTCTCAATTTTTTATACTCTGTCCAACTTTGATCATCCTTATTTTTCCTAACTTGCTCATATAGTCTGTTTCTCCTCCTTATGGCCTCAAGTATACCATCATTTATCCAAGGTTCTGTTCTCTGTTTCACTCTTACATCTCTAAAAGGTGCAATTTTGTCTATAGATTGCAAAAATAATAATTTAAAATAATCCCAAGCCTGATCAACATCTTTACATTGCAACACAGATGACCAGCTTACTTCATTTAAGCAATTTATAAATGCCTCTTTACTATACCCTTTCATAGATCTAATTTTTATGGTATTGTGAGCACTAAATACTGTTTTCTTTACTTTTCTGGTGCAAAAAATCATAGAATGGTCACTTAACCCGTAGTGTATTACCCCACTGTTTATAATTCTTGATTTGTCAGAAACTAGAACAAGATCAATCGTGGTTTGAGTAGAAATGCAAACACGCGTCGGTTCTTTAATCAGCTGATGTAGGATAAGACTACTACAAAAGTTCATCAGAGCTTTAGACATTGAAAGTTCATCTCTGGAAACATCCGTATTAAAGTCCCCCAACACGATAACTTCCGAATTTATGAAGTCCAAACATTTCGAACATACATCATCCAACAGGTCATAAAAGTTTGTCTGATCGAGAGGCCGGTAACAAACTCCCACTAGTATTGGTTTATTTTTAGGCAAAATAACATTTACCCATACAGCTTCAATCTGGTCCTCATGCATATCCTCTCTTTCATTAAAACAAATATACGATCTTAAGTAAATACAAACGCCTCCACCTTTTCGGTTTCGATCTTTCCTAATTAAACAGTAATTCTCTATTTCAATTTCAGCGTCCTTTATCGATTCATCCAGCCACGTCTCAGTAAAACATAAAAGTCCCACCTTATTACTTTTACAGATAAGTCTGATCTCATTAATCTTAGGTAAAAGACTCCTGATGTTAAGATGAAGCAGATGTAGTCCCCGACTTGATAAGAAAGTGTCTACACATGAAGTATCTCGGCAGATGTTCAGTTTATCTGTAGTTACCTGATCTGATTATAGCTGCGCTCCCTGCGTTACTTGCGCTGCGATACATTCTCCTTGAGGGGACAAACTTTCTCCAGCTCCCTTCGCGAATCCGACTCCCACCGCTTGCGCTACGTTGCATTCTCCCTGGCGAGATAGTTCTCCAGCTTGCCTCGCATTTCCTACTCCCATTCTTGGGCCCAACTCTCCTAGTTTCCCTGTGTTATCTCTCTGGTCATCGCAGCTTTCTCCAGCTTGCTTCGCTACTCCGACTTCCACCACGCTAGGTCCCAGCTCTTTGTACTTCCCGGTATCTTGCTGTGAGGCAACAGTGCTAACCACTACACCATCGTGCTGTCCTGTTCATAACATGTAGTATTAAATGTATGTTAATAATTAATTAATACTGTATGTTAATAATTAAAGCATTACATAACAGACATTTAGCAGACATTCTTATACAAAGCAACATAGAACAGGACCCTGACACTCACCACCCAGGGAGCAAAGGCACCATCATCAGGGTTAATAGGGAGAGTAAGCCACTGTGGTAATTTTTCAAAACATAAGCCTTTACATTCAAGCCAGCAACTTGTTTTTTAATATCTGGACTTTTAAGAAGAAGCCTTTATTTGTCACATACACACTCAAGCACAGTGAAATTCATCCTCTGCATTATCCCATCTGAAGCAGTGAACACACACACATACCCAGAGCAGTGGGTATCTATGCTACAGCACCCAGGGAGCAGTTGGGGATTAGGTGCCTTGCTCAAGGGCACTTCAGCCCAAGGCCACCCCTTGTTAACCTAACCTGCATGTCTTTGGACCTTGGGGGAAACTGGAACACCCAGAAGAAGCCTACGCAGACAGAGGGAGAACATACCGTATAAACACCACACAGAAAGGCCCCTCTTGACCCAGAACCTTCTTGTTGTGAGGCAACAGTGCTAACCACTACACCACCATGCCACTTATTTTCTATGTATCTTTAGTCCATCAAGGTCAAGAAAAATCTTCTGAAAAGCATCAGATGTATATTTCAGGTTTGCTGCATAGATCAGATTCAATAGATAAACCAGAGCCATCAGCAGAGTGCAAGCTTTGGCTCTGTTCCCACAGTTATTTAGGACTCCACTGCCCTCAATTATGATTGAAACATCCACAGGGTCCACTTGTATGGAAGAATGGCAAGTAAATAAAATGTGAAACTATCAATACTGACAATCAGTATAAGTCCCTTATAAGGTTTCCATTCAAACAAATCCATCCATACAGATTTCCACACATTCTTCTCTATGGTGCATATCTAATCATAATACACCCTCTTAACCATACCTGAAGCTCATAATACTAATTAAAAGTATGCTCTGCAGTATAGCAGCATTTAGAATATATAGGTGATTAACATGGGCGGCACGGTGGTGTAGTGGTTAGCGCTGTCGCCTCACAGCAAGAAGGTCGGGTTCGAGCCCCGTGGCCGGCGAGGGCCTTTCTGTGCGGAGTTTGCATGTTCTCCCCGTGTCCGCGTGGGTTTCCTCCGGGTGCTCCGGTTTCCCCCACAGTCCAAAGACATGCAGGTTAGGTTAACTGGTGACTCTAAATTGACTGTAGGTGTGAATGGTTGTCTGTGTCTATGTGTCAGCCCTGTGATGACCTGGCGACTTGTCCAGGGTGTACCTCGCCTTTCACCCGTAGTCAGCTGGGATAGGCTCCAGCTTGCTTGCGACCCTGTAGAACAGGATAAAGCAGCTAGAGATAATGAGATGAGATGAGGTGATTAACATTATCAGCTGTGTTTTAACTACTATGAGACATATGTGGCAAAGGTCAGTTGTATCACCTAGTATGTTCTTGGGTGATAACTACACATGATTGAAGGAAAATTAGACATATTTTGTGTTAATCTCCCAAAGATACACTTCAGGCATGTCTCAGAGCAAATGCGATGATGTAAGCAATAAATAGAGACTGGTCACTTTTGTCATCCAAAATATAGAAGTGTATCCCTCATAAATTACACTAATTCTGTTGCTTTTCCAACATAGACTATGAAAAGTCAGATTGCACAAGCAACTTTTAGCTCATTTAATTCGTATTATTTCAAGCAAACATGGCGTGTAGCCATCTAGTTTGCTCATGAAGGTTGTCTCCAGACTGATGGTTGTTATTCTCCTGAACTCCTGTTTGATCTGTCAGAGTACAGGAATACCTTAACAATATAAAACTTACACATTTTTGCTAAAAAGCCCTTCTAAATTCAATTTTATTTGGATTTCCCCTGATTTTCTCCCTAATTTAATCAATTCCCACCCACTAGACATCTCTCTCCTATCATTCCTGCTACTAACCGTTCTATCACATGTTTCCTCCAAGGCCCATGAAGCCATTTTTTTTTCTAACTGCTGGCTCATGTAGCATCATGCAGCAGTGTAACACATTTGAAGGAATCCGCTCACCTCTACATGCATGAGCTCAAAGACGTCCCTGTCGCTGAAACTGACAGGGAAGAGAGAGTATGCCAACCCTCCCTGAGAGCACAGGCCAGTTTTGCTGTCTTGAGCTCCTGGCCATGGATGGCTGTGGCATTGAGCATTTCCTTTTCCAGACTCTCAACACTCTCCCCTAACAGGATGTAGAGGAAGGTCTTTTACTTATGCCTTCTTTGTTTTGTTTTGTTTTTTAATATCCTTTGCATGGACTCTGTCATTTGCATGCTTCCTTGTTAAGAAGCTGATTTCAGTCTCGGGGTAGGATAAGTTATGGCATTTCAGCTTTGCACAATAGTTGTGCATCTTGTTTTGGAGGCTCTGCTGTCAGCCATTCATTCCTGCCAAAGATCCTGGCTCCTTGAGACATGGAGATTTATCCAGAAGCGCTTGCACAACTTGAAGTATTTGAGGATCTTGTGGATAGGCTGTATAGTGGAAGGTTTTCTCTGCCAGGCTTTGCCTAATTGACGATTTTACACTTGGATCATTGAACAGTCTACCTGAAGTGTGGTATACTTTGTTAGTCTCTTGAAGAATCATTTCTACATGACAACAATGACAATGTATTCCCTGTTGACCTTGCCCCCCCCAAAAAAAAAAAATCCCTATCCCCAACAACCCACCCTATCCAAGCTTGGGTTTTAGGCTAACTGTTACATAACACCTCCCATACATACAGTGTCTTGCAAAAGTATTCATCCCCCTTGGTGTTTGTCCTGTATTGTTGCATTACAAGCTGGAATTAAAATTAAGGGGGGGGGGGAGCACCATTTGATTTACACATCATGCCTCCTACTTTAAAGGTGCAAATTGTTTTTTTTTTGTTATTGTGACACAAATAATAATTAAGATGAAAAAACAGAAATCTGGAGTATGCATAGGTATTCACCCCCTTTCGCATGAAACCACTAAATACAGTCAAGCCGGAAAGTCTGCACACCCCTTTCACTTTCTCCATGTTTTATTACGTTACAGACTTATTCTACAATAGATTGAGTTCATTTTTGTCACAAAATTCTACACAAAATAGCCCATAATGACAAAGTGAAAGCACGTTTTTAGAAAATATGCAATTTTGTTTTACTGACAAAAATAGGTCATCTAGGGGTTACATATCTGTGCACACCCATAGCCTAATACTTGGTTGATGTACCTTTGGCAGCAATTACAGCTTCAAGGCATCTTGGGAAAAAAACTATGAGCTTGGCACACTTGTTTCTGGACATTTTTGCCCATTCCTCTTGGCATATCCTTGCAAGCTCCATCAGGTTCGATGGAGAGCATTGGTACACAGCCATTTTCAGCTCCTTACAGATGTTAAATTGGATTCAGGTCTGTGCTCTGGCTGGGCCAATCAAGGATATTCACAGACTTACTTTGAAGCCACTCCTTTGTTCTCTTGGCTGTGTGCTTCGGGTCATTGTCATGTTGGAAGGTAAACCTTCGCCCCAGTCTGAGGTCCAGAGCACTCTGGAGCAGGTTTTCTTCAATGATCTCGGTGTACTTAGCTGCATTCATCTTTCCCTCTATCAGGACTAGTCACCCCATTCCCATTGCTGAAAAACTCCCCCACATCATGATGCTGCCACCGCCATGCTTCATTGTAGGGATGGCATAAACCAGGTGATGAGCGGTGCCTGGGTTCCTCCAGATGTGACTCTTGGTATTCAGGCCAAAAAGTTCAATTTTTATTTCATCAGACCAGAGAATCTTGTTTCTCATGCTTTGAGAGTCCTCTAGGTGCCTTTTGACAAACTCCAAGTGGGCTATCATGTGTCTTTTATTAAGGAATGGCTTCCACCTGGCCACTCTACCATAAAGGCCTGATTTGTGGAGTGCTACCTGGATGGTTGATCTTCTGAAAGGTTCTTCCATCTCCACAATGATACGCTGGAGTTCTGTCAGAGTGACTCTCGGGTTCCTGCTCACCTCCCTGGCCAAGGCCCGTCATCCCCGATTGTTCAGTTTGGCCAGGTCTAGGAAGATTCTTGGTGGTTCCAAACTTCTTCCATTTATGAATGACGGTGGCCACTGTGCTCTTTGGGACCTGTAAAGCTGCAGCAATTTTTCTGTACCCTTCTCCAGAGCTATGCCTTGACACAATCCTGTTTCTGAGGTCTGCAGATAATTCCTTTGACCCCATGGCTTGGAGTTTGCTCTGGCATGCACTGTCAACTGTGGGACCTTATATAGGCAGGTGTTGGCAATCCCCAATCATTTTGTTAGTTTTTTCCTTTTTTATCAGACATCTAATTTTTTAGGTTTGTTTACCTGACATGTTTCGACGTACGACTGTCGTCTTCCTCAGAGTGTCACCGGATGTTATTGGTGACGCATCTTTTATCAGCTGATGTTTCCGAAGGCGTGGCCTTCCTGTCTGGATTGACAGGTCGGTCATGCCTTCTACTGTCAGTTCGTCCCCTGCAAGATGGCACTCCAGGTATGGGAGAGCATGTATGCTCCCTCATCTCGGTTGATGGTCCTCGGGCTTCGCTTACGGATCTCTATGGCCTCCCTGATCCAGCGCTGATGTTTATTATCTTCTGTGCGAATGACTCTGGCATTCCCCCAGTCCATAACATGATTTTCCCTTTTGCAATGATCTGTTATGGCTGACTTATAATTTTCCTGTTGTACCTTTTCTTTTATTGTTCGGGTTTGTCTTGTAGCTGTCTCCTTTTCGCACTCTTTCTTATGTTCATTTTTTCTTGTGTTGAAACTCCTTCCTGTCTCCCCGATGTAAGTTTTATTGCATAATTGGCATGGAATCTCATATATGGTGTTGCATCTGTTGTCCGGATGTATTCTGTCTTTGGGATGAACCAGGATCTGACGGAGAGTTGTGTGTGGTTTGACAGGTGTGTTAATGTTGTATTTCCTCATTGCTCTTTGAATGCGTTCCGTTATTCCTCTGATGTATGGTAATGTCACTACTCCCCTGTGTTCTTGTTTGTTGGTTTGTTTTTTCTCTTTCTTCTGTGTTTTATTGTTTTTGACCTGTTCCTCCCCTTTGGATATTGCCCATTGTGGATATTGACATGCCTTCAGTGCGTGTTGTATATGTTGTTCTTCCTGTTCTTTGTCCTGTGCATCTGTAATTATTGCTGCGCGTTCATGCAATGTTCTAACTACTGATATTTTGTGCATTATGGGGTGTTCGGAAGTCCAGTTTAAATATTGGTCGGTGTGTGTGGGTTTCCTGTGTACTTTTATTTTGATATCCCCCTCTTCTGTGTGATGTATTTAAAGCCCTGAGCGCACGTGTCCCAAAGCGCACGAATGGTGAAAGTTTGGTGAAATTCCTTTCATTTGCCTTGGAGATATTGTGTTCACAAGATTTTCGGACAGACATTTGACCTCACAGTGACCTTGACCTTAGACCTTTTGATCTCAAAATCAAAAACAGGAAAAAAAAAAATCCCCAATCATGTCCAATCAATTGAATTTACCACAGGTGGACTCCAATTAAGTTGTAGAAACATCTCAAGCAGTATCAGTGGAAACAAAATGCCCCTCAGCTCACTTTTGGGTGTCATATCAAAGGTTGTGCACACTTGTGTACATATGATATTTTACATTTTGATTTTTAATAAATTAGGACAAATGTCTAAAAACCTGCTTTCACTTTGTCATTATGGGCTATTTTGTGGAGAATTTTGTGACAAAAAATGAACTCAGTCTATTGTCTGTAATAAGTCTGTAACGTAATAAAACGTGGAGAAGGTGAAAGGGGTGTGCAGACTTTCTGGCTTGACTGTAAGAGCTGGTCTAGCCAATTCACTTCAGAAGTCATATAATTAGTTGATTAAGATCCACCTGTGTGCAATCAAAGTGTCACATGATCTGTCACATGATGTCTGCATAAATCAACCTGTTCTGGAAGGATCCTGACTCTGCAACACTACTAAACAAGCAACATGAAAACCAAGGAGCACTCCAAACAGGTCAGAGACAGAGTTGTGTAGAAGTATAGATCAGGGTTGGATTATAAAAAAAAAATCCCAAATTTTAAAGAAGAAAAAAGAAGAAGAAACCTTTATTTGTCACATTCACACTCAAGCACAGTGAGATTCATCCTCTGTATTTAACCCATCTGAAGCAGTTAACACACACACCCAGAGCAGTGGGCAGCCATACTACAGCACCCAGGGAGCAGTTAGGGGTTAGGTACTTTGCTCAAGGGCACTTCGGCCCAAGGCCACCCCATGTTAACCTAACTGCATGTCTTTGAACTGTGGGGGAAACCAGAACACCTGGAGGAAACCCACACAGACACAGGGAGAACATGCAAACTCCACACAGAAAGGCCCCCGTCAGCCACTGGGCTCAAACCCAGAACCTTCTTGCTGTGAGGCAACAGTGCTAACCACTACACCACCATGCCACCCATGGAGCACCATTAAATCCATTATAGCAAAATTGAAAGAATATGGCACCACTACAAACCTGACAAGAGAAGACTGCGCACCAAAACTTACAGACCAGGCAAGAGAGCATTAGTCAGAGATGCAACAAAGACACCAAAGATAACACTGAAGGTGCTTCAAAGATCCACAGTGGAGATGAGATTATCTATTCATAGGACCACTTGAAGCTGTACACTCCACAGAGCAGGGCTTTATGGAAGAATGGCCAGAAAAAAGTAATTGCTTAAAGAACTAGATAGAACCCGACGCCAATGGCGTCGATGGGAATGCCTCCACCCGGTAGACTACATGCCTTATTAAGTTGTGATTTGGGGATAGACATTTGCCCTCACAGTAATCTTGACCTGGTGAAATTACTTGTATCAGCCTTGGAGACATTGTGTTCACAAGGTTTTCGGACAGACATTTGACCTCACAGTGACCTTGACCTTAGACCTTTTGATCTCAAAATCTAATCAGTTTATCTTTGTCCCCAAATGCACAAATGGTGAAAGTCTGGTGAAATTCCTTTCATTTGCCTTGGAGATATTGTGTTCACAAGGTTTTCGGACAGACATTTGACCTCACAGTGACCTTGACCTTAGACCTTTTGATCTCAAAATCTAATCAGTTCATGTTTGTCCCAAAGCGCACGAATGGTGAAAGTTTGGTGAAATTCCTTTCATTCGCCTTGGAGATATTGTGTTCACAAGATTTTCGGACAGACATTTGACCTCACAGTGACCTTGACCTTAGACCTTTTGATCTCAAAATCTAATCAGTTTATCTTTGTCCCCAAATGCACAAATGGTGAAAGTTTGGTGAATGCCATGTGTGGTGCAAACCCAACACCCTGAGAACACCATCCTTACAATGAAGCATGGTGGTGGCAGCATCATGTTGTGGGGATGTTTTTCATCTGCAGGGACAGGAAAGCTGGGCAGGACTGAAGGAAAGATGAATGGCACTAAATACAGGACAATTCTGGTGGAAAACCTGTTTGAGTCAGCCAGAGGTTTGAGACTGGGACGAAGGTTCACATTCCAGCAGAACAATGACCCTAAACATACTGCTAAAGCTACACTGGAGTGGTTTATAGGGAAACATTTAAATGTCTTGGAATGGCTTAATCAAAGCCCAGACCTCAATCCAATTGAGAATCTGTGGCATAATTTGAAGATTGCTGTACACCAATGTATCCCATCTAACTTGAAGGAGTTGGAGCAGTTTTGCCTTGAGGAATGGGCAAAAATCCCAGTGGTTAGATGTGCTAAGCTAATAGAGACATACCCCAAGAGACTTCCAGCTGTAATTGCAGGAAAAGGTGGCTCTACAAATATTAACTTTGGGGGGATGAATACTTACAGTGGTGCTTGAAAGTTTGTGAAACCTTTAGAATTTTCTATATTTCTGCATAAATATGACCTAAAACATCATCAGATTTTCACACAAGTCCTAAAAGTAGATAAAGAGAACTCAGTTAAACAAATGAAACAAAAATATTATACTTGGTCATTTGAGGAAAATGATCCAATATTACTTATCTGTGGGTGGCAAAAGTATGTGAACCTTTGCTTTCAGTATCTGGTGTGACCCCCTTGTGCAGCAATAACTGCAACTAAACGTTTGCGGTAACTGTTGATCAGTCCTGCACACCGGCTTGGAGGAATTTTAGCCCATTCCTCCGTACAGAACAGCTTCAACTCTGGGATGTTGGTGGGTTTCCTCACATGAACTGCTCACTTCAGGTCCTTCCACAACATTTCCATTGGATTAAGGTCAGGACTTTGACTTGGCCATTCCAAAACATTAACTTTATTCTTCTTTAACCATTCTTTGGTAGAACAACTTGTGTGCTTAGGGTCGTTGTCTTGCTTCATGACCCACCTTCTCTTGAGATTCAGTTCATGGACAGATGTCCTGACATTTTCCTTTAGAATTAGCTGGTATAATTCAGAATTCATTGTTCCGTCAATGATGGCAAGCCGTCCTGGCCCAGATGCAGCAAAACAGGCCCAAACCATGATACCACCACCACCATGTTTCACAGATGGGATAAGGTTCTTATGCTGGAATGCAGTGTTTTCCTTTCTCCAAACATAACGCTTCTCATTTAAACCAAAAACTTCTATTTTGGTCTCATCCATCCACAAAATATTTTTCCAATAGCCTTCTGGCTTGTCCACGTGATCTTTAGCAAACTGCAGATGAGCCACAATGTTCTTTTTGGAGAGCAGTGGCTTTCTCCTTGCAACCCTGCCATGCACACCATTGTTGTTCAGTGTTCTCCTGATGGTGGACTCATGAACATTAACATTAGCCAATGTGAGAGAGGCCTTCAGTTGCTTAGAAGTTACCCTGGGGTCCTTTGTGACCTCGCCGACTATTACACGCCTTGCTCTTGGAGTGATCTTTGTTGGTCGACCACTCCTGGGGAGGGTAACAATGGTCTTGAATTTCCTCCATTTGTAAACAATCTGTCTGACTGTGGATTGGTGGAGTCCAAACTCTTTAGAGATGGTTTTGTAACCTTTTCCAGCCTGATGAGCATCAATAATGCTTTTTCTGAGGTCCTCAGAAATCTCCTTTGTTCGTGCCATGATACACTTCCACAAACATGTGTTGTGAAGATCAGACTTTGATAGATCCCTGTTCTTTAAATAAAACAGGGTGCCCACTCACACCTGATTGTCATCCCATTGATTGAAAACACCTGACTCTAATTTCACCTTCAAATTAACTGCTAATCCTAGAGGTTCACATACTTTTGCCACTCACAGATATGTAATATTGGATCATTTTCCTCAATAAATAAATGTCCAAGTATAATATTTTTGTCTCATTTGTTTAACTGGGTTCTCTTTATGTACTTTTAGGACTTGTGTGAAAATCTGATGATGTTTTAGGTCATATTTATGCAGAAATATCGAAAATTCTAAAGGGTTCACAAACTTTCAAGCACCACTGTACATGCACAGTATTATCAACATGCATGATTAACATTGCAATATAGAAACAGTGCAGACAAACTGTAATGATTACCTACACTGTAATGCAAATGTAATGAATGGAAACCATTTGTTGGCCTTTTACGTTACATGAAGCTGGGGGTACAAACCTGTGAGCTCTGAATGCGCCGAGATTCCAATGTTTCCTGCACATTCTACTTCAAAACTCTGCAAATGCTCATGATGCCATGCATTTTGCATCTTCACAACAAAGAATGATCTGTCTTCTACAAGGATTACTTGGAGTATTTCAGCAAAATCTGACAATCTTCCAATTGATCCATAAGGCATCAGCATTCAAACACAATATAGTAGTCAGTGTCTAAAAAATTTACCCTGTTTGGCATGTTCACAGCTTCTTCCCCCCAGAAAACTTCCTTGCTGTTGACATTCTAACATTCTTTGTTAGTACCACAACAGCCACTGCAGTCTGTTTAGACACACTCAGTGCTGGCTTGGGGGGAAAATATAAATGAATAAACAAATAAATAAATAACCTTATTTGTCACAGAAATTTCTGAAATAATTGTATTTGCCTTCAAACCTCATAGTCCATAGAGCCACACAGGGTCCAAATTCTGTGATAAGCCAAGGATAGTGCTCTCGGAAATCATGCTTTGGAATGAGGTTTTCTTGGAGAAACACTTCAAAAAGCCTATATCAACACTCACTGATCTTACTGTCAAGGTAACCAATATGTTTGTATAGATTGGAGCCATTACAAGCTCAACAATATCTTTAAGGGTCATCAAAAGCTGCCACACTTTATTGTGGGTGGTAGAAATGGGCAACTGGACTTGCTTGAAAATTCTTGAAAACGTTTCACCTCTCGTCCAAAAGGCTTCCTCAGTTCTGTCTGACTAATAGGGAGTATCAGATATTTATCTTCTCCTGGATCAGAATCAGAATCAGAATTCTGATGACCAGCTCATCTAAGGCCCTGTCCACACAGCAACGGATTCAGGTGACTCCGATACAATTGCTTATCGTTTAGGCCTGGCATCCACATGGCACCGGCGTTTTGGGTGCCCAAAACGCAATCTTTTTGAGAACGGGTTCCAGAGTGGAAAGATCTGGCAACATTGCCGTTGTGAAGTCGTCTGGATGAGTAGAACGGATTTGTTTACGATGACGTCACAACCACATGACTGTGAGTGCTTCACGCCGGGTAGAAGTGTAACGAACTCGATGCGAGTTGTCAACAAATCCTATAACTTGGTTCATGAAACGCGCTTACAAAATATTTTCACTGTGAATATTTATTGTGTAATGGTGCAAAGTGAGAGAGAGAGAGAAAGAGAGAGAGAGAGAGAGAGAGAGAGAGAGAGAGAGACTCTGCCCTTAGGGCAGAGTCAATCTCGCCAGCAAAAATAGGGAAAAAAAGGAGCGATCTCACCTCTTCAGATGATGGTTTAAGTCCTACAATACATTCCTCAAAAAGGGCGTAGAAGAGCAAATTAATCCATCAATGTGTAGCATTCAATTTATTCCGGACCATTAAAGACTCCGCCTTCCGCGTAGAATCATACGTCATCCTCGCCGCCATATTGGATAGGTCAAAGCGGAGAATAAAGTTTCATGTGCTGCGTTTAGCTGTACCAACAGGTTTACCGTCCAAACGAGATCACATGGGATTACCTTTCACAGGTGAGAAACAACAAATTAATCCATCAACGTGTAGCATTCAATTTATTCCGGACCATTAAAGACGCCGCCTTCCGCGTAGAATCATACGTCATCCTCGCCGCCATATTGGATAGGTCAAAGCAGAGAATAAAGATTAGCTGCGTTTAACTGTACCAACAGGTTTGCCGTCCAAACGAGATCACATGGGATTACCTTTCACAGGTGAGACTGGAAAAATACTTTTCATTGTATTTGGTCATTATAATGTAATTTTACGAACAGATTTTCCTGACTTTGTGGCTAATATGAAGTCTCGCGCATAATAGTTTATGCGCATGCGTCCTTACTTCTTCTATTGTTCTGGTGTCTCCGAAGGGACCGTCTTACAGCGCCCCTAGAGGTGTGACATGTGTATTGCATCATTTTCAGCAAGCGTTGCGTTGCCATATGGACCTGATATTTTACTGATCGTTGCCCATTTGGACGCGATATATCTTTAAATAACATCTCGTTGCCATTGTCGTGTGGATGTAGCCTAAGGTGGGGTTTACATTAGACCGTATCAGCGGATCATCAGATTAACGTTTTTAAAATGATTAGTGTGCACACAGCAACACCAATACACGATTCGCGTGCACACAGCAACACCAATACACGGATACGCTCGGCTCCGCAGGCATCCTGCGCTCCAAATCACTCTGCCCTGAACAGCGAGTGCCCTCTGGAGGGTGCGCACTCCGGCCCTGCGCAGCTCACAGAGCGCGCGAGTGAAGTGCACAAGCGGTGATTCGGGACTGAACCGCTGTGTGTGTGATCCCAGCGCATATCACTTACTACTTGCAAGTGGAAGGATGGCAAGCCTAAAGACAATCATAACTACACAGTGGGCAGTATTTGCATCAGTATTTGCAGTATTTTCATACTTTTATACTCTTTAATGAAAGGTGATACAAAGCGGAAGTCCGTGCCGTTTTTCAGCAGTTGCGTCACATGACCAACGCCAGCGAATCAGGAAGGTGGATGTCACAGTGACGTTGTCCAATGACGACGCCAGCTAGAGCTCAGCACAGCGTATCCGCGTATTCTCAATGTTTACACAGCACCGGACCAGACACGATCTAGATTGAATACATGGACGCTGACGGATTCCCGTTTCCCGGCGTTTCCAGGCGTTTTAATGTAAACGGACAGTGCATCCGCGAAGAAAACGAGACAGATACGGTCTAATGTAAACTAGGCCTAAGGTGTCATTGAGGCATCATGTTGGTGTGGGTCACTGGAGGCTGGGTGTGAACGGCGAGTCATTAGGGTGATCAAAGGATTGCCCGTTAGAGTGATCAATGGCAATCTGACTCTCTGTGTCCTCCTGTGAGTCTCCGAAAACAGCTTCTCTGTTCACCTGCATTCCCACCACAGAAGCAGTCGGATCTGTAAGTAAACGACTCCTTCAGGATAGCTCCTTACTGGATAGAACGAAACTCACCACGGATCAGCTTTGCACCCTGCTTGACCTCTGCCTGACTACCACTTATTTCCAGTTTAATGAAAGTTTCTACAGACAGAAGAATGGATGCGCCATGGGATCACCAGTGTCCCCTATTGTGGCCAATTTATACATGGAGGAAGTGGAACATATAGCTTTGACCACTTTTGCAGGAGTTGCTCCCAGCCATTGGTTTAGATACGTGGATGATACCTGGGTTAAAATCAAAATCCATGAGGTGGAAGCTTTCTCGAAACACATCAATGCAGTGGATAGCAACATCAACTTCACTCGGGAGGATGTCAGTGGGAATAATCTAGCCTTCTTGGATTGTGATGTACACATTAGACAAGACAGAAGCCTTAGTATCGAGGTCTACCGGAAACCCACACACACAGACCAGTACCTACTTTTCGACTCTCACCACCCACTGGAACATAAATTGGGGATCATTAGGACCTTGCAACACAGGGCTCAGAACATTCCTACAACATTAGAGGGAAAAGAGAAGGAGCAGAATCATATCAAGAAAGCACTTCAGAATTGCGGTTATCCCAACTGGGCTTTCCTAAAGAGCATAAAAAGGAACATAACTGACAAGGATGATAACAGGAACAAACGCAAGAACATTGTCATTCCCTACATTTCTGGTCTATCCGAGAAACTCAGGAGGATCTTCTACAAACACAACATTCCGGTACATTTCAGACCCAGTAACACCCTGAAGCAGAAACTGGTCCACCCTAAGGACAGAATACCTAGACACAAACAGGACAACGTAGTGTATGCAATTCAGTGCAGTGATGATTGCACAGATTCATATATTGGGGAGACGAAACAAACACTATACAGGCGCTTGGCCCAACACAGGAGAGCCAGCTCCTCAGGCCAGGACTCGGCTGTCTACATTCATCTTAACAACAAAGGACACTCATTTCAGGATTGTAACGTACGCATTTTAGCCAGAGAGGATCGTTGGTATGAGCGAGGAGTTAAAGAAGCCATTTTTGTCAACCTGGAACAGCCATCACTGAACAGAGGTGGGGGTCTAAGACATCATTTGTCAAACATCTACAAGGCGGTTTTGGACACTCTTCCCAGACGGCTGGGTGTACGCCAGGACCCAGCTGTTTTCGATGACTCACAGGAGGACAGAGAGAGTCAGGCCAAGTTTACATTAGACCGTATCTGTCTCGTTTTCTTCGCGGATGCACTGTCCATTTACATTAAAACGCCTGGAAACGCTGGGAAACGGGAATCCGCCAGCATCCACGTATTCAATCTAGATTGTGTCTGGTCCGGTGCTGTGTAAACATTGAGAATGCGCGGATACGCTGTGCTGAGCTCTAGCTGGCGTCGTCATTGGACAACGTCACTGTGACATCCACCTTCCTGATTCGCTGGCGTTGGTCATGTGACGCAACTGCTGAAAAACGGCGCGGACTTCCGCTTTGTATCACCTTTCATTAAAGAGTATAAAAGTATGAAAATACTGCAAATACTGATGCAAATACTGCCCATTGTGTAGTTATGATTGTCTTTAGGCTTGCCATCCTTCCACTTGCAAGTGGTAAGTGATATGCGCTGGGATCACACACACAGCGGCTCAGTCCCGAATCATTGCTTGTGCACTTCACTCGCGTGCTCTGTGAGCTGCGCAAGGCCGGAGTGCGCACCCTCCAGAGGGCACTCGCTGTTCAGCGCGGAGTGATTTGGAGCGCAGGATGCCTGCGGAGCCGAACGTATCCGTGTATTGGTGTTGCTGTGTGCACGCAAATCATGTATTGGTGTTGCTGTGTGCACACTAATCGTTTTAAAAACATTAATCTGATGATCCGCTGATACGGTCAAATGTAAACATGGGCTCAGATTGCCATTGATCACCCTAACGGGCAATCCTTTGATCACCCTAATGACTCGCTGTTCACACCCAGCCTCCAGTGCAGTGTTGCCAGATTGGTCGGTTTCCCACCCAAGTTGGGCGGTTTCAAGTGCATTTTGGCGGGTTTTGAACATATTTTGGGCTGGAAAACGTCAGCAGTATCTGGCAACACTGCTCCAGTGACCCACACCAACATGATGCCTCAATGACACCTTAGATGAGCTGGTCATCAGAATTCTGATTCTGATTCTGATCCAGGAGAAGATAAATATCTGATACTCCCTATTAGTCAGACAGAACTGAGGAAGCCTTTTGGACAAGAGGTGAAACGTTTTCAAGAATTTTCAAGCAAGTCCAGTTGCCCATTTCTACCACCCACAGTTTACTATGACCTGGATGATTGAGAATCTTCACAGACATGCCACACTTTATCCTCTTCAGGAACCTTACCACCTATCATAAGAGGGAGCATCTGCAGTAAGCACCAGTGCATTGCCTCCTATACTTCTTCAAGATGCTAAATTCATGTTAATGCAGGCTAATATGAGCTAACACTAACTGTTGTTGTCTCGCCTTATACAATCTATGAATATGTGGCATTTACGGACTAGTGAAAATAAACAAAAAGAATCTTACTATTGCAGTCAAAGAACATCAAACAAATTCATCATGGATCTTCTGCAGATGGAGTAGACAATCATCAGCAAATTAGTCATACACTTGTGTCTCGTCCATTCCATGTGCTCAAGAGAGCCATTCCATACAGTGGTGCTTGAAAGTTTGTGAACCCTTTAGAATTTTCTATATTTCTGCATAAATATGACCTAAAATATCATCGGGTTTTCACACAAGTCCTAAAAGTAGATAAAGAGAACCCAGTTAAACAAATGAGACAAAAATATTATACTTGGTCATTTATTTATTGAGGAAAATGATCCAATATTACATATCTGTGAGTGGCAAAAGTATGTGAACCTCTTCGATTAGCAGTTAATTTGAAGGTGAAATTAGAGTCAGGTGTTTTCAATCAGTGGGATGACAATCAGGTGTGAGTGGGCACCCTGTTTTATTTAAAGAACAGGGATCTATCAAAGTCTGATCTTCACAACACATGTTTGTGGAATTGTAACAAAGGAGATTTCTGAGGACCTCAGAAAAAGCGTTGTTGATGCTCATCAGGCTGGAAAAGGTTACAAAACCATCTCTAAAGAGTTTGGACTCCAGCAATCCACAGTCAGACAGATTGTGTACAAATGGAGGAAATTCAAGACCATTGTTACCCTCCCCAGGAGTGGTCAACCAACAAAGATCACTCCAAGAGCAAGGCATGTAATAGTCAGTGAGGTCACAAAGGACCCCAGGGTAATTTCTAAGTAACTGAAGGCCTTTCTCACAATGGTTAATGTTCATGAGTCCACCATCAGGAGAACACTGAACAACTATGGTGTGCATGGCAGGATTGCAAGGAGAAAGCCACTGCTCTCCAAAAAGAACATTGCTGCTCGTCTGCAGTTTGCTAAAGATCACGTGGACAAGCCAGAAGGCTATTGGAAAAATGTTTTGTGGATGGATGAGACCAAAATAGAAGTTTTTGGTTTAAATGAGAAGCGTTATGTTTGGAGAAAGGAAAACACTGCATTCCAGCATAAGAACCTTATCCCATCTGTGAAACATGGTGGTGATAGTATTATGGCTTGGGCCTATTTTGCTGCATCTGGGCCAGGACAGTTTGCCATCATTGATGGAACAATGAATTCTGAATTATACCAGTGAATTCTAAAGGAAAATGTCAGGACATCTGTCCATGATCTGAATCTCAAGAGAAGGTGGGTCATGCAGCAAGACAACGACCCTAAGCACACAAGTTATTCTACTAAAGAATGGTTAAAGAAGAATAAAGTTAATGTTTTGGAATGGCCAAGTCAAAGTCCTGACCTTAATCCAATCAAAATGTTGTGGAAGGATCTGAAGCGAGCAGTTCATGTGAGGAAACCCACCAACATCCCAGAGTTGAAGCTGTTCTGTACGCAGGAATGGGCTAAAATTCCTCCAAGCCAGTGTGCAGGACTGATCAACAGTTACCGAAAATGTTTAGTTGCAGTTATTGCTACACAAGGGGGTCACACCAGATACTGAAAGCAAAGGTTCACATACTTTTGCCACTCACAGATATGTAATATTGGATCATTTTCCTCAATAAATAAATGACCAAGTATAATATTTTTGTCTCATTTGTTTAACTGGGTTCTCTTTATCTACTTGTAGGACTTGTGTGAAAATCTGATGATGTTTTAGGTCATATTTATGCAGAAATATAGAAAATTCTAAAGGGTTCACAAACTTTCAAGCACGGCTGTACATTATGGCATGTGCATTCATAACGTTAGTATATACATTTGAGTAAATTTAGTAGGCTCTCTTCCAGAGTTGTTCTTACCTAAATATTTTGTCTTAACTTTGTGAACAATATTGATTATTATTATACATAAAGGACACCTTTTTGATGGAATAAAAACATGTATTTTATTCCTTTCTAGTGGGTTTTATTAATTTGGTTTGATATCATGCAATATTGTTAGCATATTGCTTATCCTATGCATATTACGTCACTCTACCCAATGGAGAATGAGCGTTGAATATGGTTTACAATATTGCATGGTTGTCAAGACAACATGATGTCACATAAAAAGGTTTTAAAACTTTTTACTGCACAAAATTCTTGGACATACCCATTCTTTCAAGTCCTTCAGGAGCCTTCATCAGAGATGGGAAGTGACGTCAAGCTTGGGTATGTTCAAGAATTTTGTGCAGTAAAAAGTTTTAAAACCTTTTTATGGAATTGATTGCTTTATAGATGAAAACCTTCAATGATGTCACATGTTGGAGATGTAAAACTTCCACGCTAGCGAGTGACTGTGACAATTTGTAAACAGACATAACCACCAGGTTTGCTTTGTTAAATATGGAAGATTTTGAGATAATTTTGAAAGAGAAAGACATGTTGAACACCCAAAAGGAATGTGCATGTACAGGGGGCTGCAAAAGTAGGTATACAGTAAGGATTATACACGAACAACAGTAGCAGGATGACTTCTACTTTTAGCAGGATGGGGCGCCACTGCACTTCACACTCAATGTGCGTGTGCTACTTGACAAAGAATTTCCCAACAGGTGGATTGGACATCGGGGAGCCATTGACTGGCCACCACATTTGCCGGATCTCACCCCTGTGGACTTCATTTTCTGGGGATGTGTAAAAGATAGGGTTTTCGCACACAAGCCATGTTCTGTTGATGCCATGATTCAATTCATATGGGAGGCTTGCCAAGAAATTGATGCTGATAAAGACCTTTGTGCCAGGGTGTGCATGGGTGTCCACACTTGACTAGTGGAGTGTGTGAATGCCGGGGGCAAACAGTTTGAACATTTGAGGGATTAATATGTTTATTACTGATATGTTATTATTGATATGTTTGTATACAGTGCCTTGAAAAAGTATTCATACCCCTTGAACTTTTTCACATTTTTCCACCTTACAACCACGAACTTAAAAGTTTTTTATTGAGATTTTATGTGATAGACCAACACAGAGTAGAACATAATTGTGAAGTGAACCGAAAATGATAAATGGTCTTCAAAATTTTAAACAAATAAAAATCTGAAAAATGTGGTGTGCATTAGTATTCAGCCCCCTGTACTCTGATACCTCTAAATACAATCCAGTGCAATCAATTGCCTTCAGAAGTCATCTAATTAGTTAATAGAGTCCTACTGTGTGTAATTTACTCTCAGCATAAATACACTTGTTCTGTGAAGGCCTCAGTGGTTTGTTAGAGAACACTGAAGAACAAACAGCATCATGAAGACCAAAGAACTCACCAGACAGGTCAGGGATAAAGTTCTGGAGAAGTTTAAAGCAGGGTTAGGTTGTAAAAAAATATCCCAAGCTCTGAACATCTCAAGAAGCACTGTTCAATCCATCATTCAAAAATGGAAAAAGTATGGCACAACTGCAAACCTACCAAGACATGGCCATCCACCTAAACTGACAGAGTGAGCAAGGAGAGCACTGGTCAGAGAAGCAGCCAAGAGGCCCATGATCACTCTGGAGGAGCTGCAGAAATCCACAGCTCAGGTGGAAGAATCTGTGCACAGGACAACTATAAGTTGTACACTCCACAAATCTGGCCTTTTTGGAAGAGTGGCAAGAAGAAAGCCATTGTTGAAAGACAGGCATAAGAAGTCCCGTTTGCAGTTTGCCAGAAGCTATGTAGGGGACACAGCAAACATGTGGAAGAAGGTGCTTTGGTCAGATGAGACCAAAGTTGAGCTTTTTGGCCTAAATGCAAAGCGCTATGTGTAGAGGAAAACTAACACTGCTCATCATCCTGCACACACCATCCCCACTGTGAAACATGGTGGTGGCAGCATCATGCTATGGGGATGCTTTTCTTCAGCAGGGACAGGGAAGCTGGTCAGAGTTGATGGGAAGATGGATGGAGCTAAATACAGGGCAATCCTGGAAGAAAACCTGTTGGAGGCTGCAAAAGACTTGAGACTAGGAAGGAGATTCACCTTCCAGCAAGACAATGACCCTAAACATACAGCCAGAGCTACAATGGAATGGATCAAAGAATATTCATGTGTTAGAATGGCCCAGTCAAAGTCCAGACCTAAATCCCATTGAGCATCTGTGGCAAGACTTGAAAATTGCTGTTCACAGACGCTCTCCATCCAATCTGGCTGAGCTTGAGCTATTTTGCAAAGAAGAATGGGCAAAAATTTCAGTGTCTAGATGTGCAAAGCTGGTAGAGACATACCACAAAAGACTTGCAGCTGTAATTGCAGCAAAAGGTGGCTCTACAAAGTATTGATGCAGGGGGGCTGAATACTAATGCACATCACATTTTTCAGATTTTTATTTGCTTAAAATTTTGAAGACCATTTATCATTTTCGTTTCACTTCACAATTATGTGCTACTCTGTGTTGGTCTATCACATAAAATCTCAATAAAAAACGTTTAAGTTCGTGGTTGTAAGGTGGAAAAATGTGAAAAAGTTCAAGGGGTATGAATACTTTTTCAAGGTACTGTAATCAATAAAATAATGTTTTGTGCGTGCAGCCCCCTGTATAATAATAATAATAATAATAATAATAATAATAATAATAATGGCTGTCTTTTTTCATGGTATATCAGATATATTCCATTCAGCTAGCATGATATTGAACTCGTATTCGACTCGTTCAGTATCATGCTAGCTGAATGGAATATATCTGATACACCACTTAACACCAGCCAATATTATTTAAATATTAACTGCATTTCTGGAGATGCAGATCTTACTGTACAAAATTGGGTAGCAAAGTGAATTTGACCTAATATTAGACACTTCACTTGAGAACTCATTCATGTTATGTAAAGTTTAACAGATTTTCTTTGGTTATATTTACAGCATGAAGACATACTTTCTACAGTGAATATAATTAAAGGATTTTTTTATACAAAGAGGCATGGTGAAAAACATGACTCAATGCAGCTGCAAAATGTACTTATAATGACATAAATGTTCCATTTACAAAGGCTGTAGCTCATCATGCAGACTGTGCCTGGGCCTGTACCTACTATAAATAAATTCTGGGTTTAAAAGCCACTGTAAAATGATGGAAATGGTCAACTAGTAAGTAAATGCTTGAGTAAGTTGTGTAAGAAGGTGCTCTTATTCTAACATAAAAAATACTATTTTACATTGCATTACAGGCATTTATCAGACGCTCTTATCCAGAGTGACGTACAACAAGACCCTGACACAGCAGCCCAGGGAGCAGTTAAGGGTTAGGTGCCTTGCTCAAGGGCACTTCAGCCAATCCTGCTGGTCCAGGGAATCAAACCAGCAACCTTTTGTTAAAAAAAACTGCTTCTGCTCCGTGTCTTCCCCTTATTTTGCTCTTATTTTATCGACTTTGATAAAAGTATGTAAATGAACTGTGTTACATTTTGTTGTGGTTGAATAGAACATTCAAAAATTTAGCAATGTCAGAAAAGGGCTGTTTAGCTATAAAGATTTATATAACATAAACAAAATAAGTTTCATGATTCAGGAAGTGGATATGTAAGCTAGGTACTAAATACAGCACATAACACCAGGCAAAATGTTTTTTTTTTTCCCAACGTATGAAGCAGCATCTACTTGCTAAAACTAAAAAAAAAGGAGCTAAAATTATCGAACAACTGCCAAGTTGTTCAAAGTTGCAGACCAGTGGGTGAGCTGGTCTGCAGTTTTCACAGGGAAGGAGGAAGTAAAAACCACAGCCAATCCATTTGGAAATAAAATCACAGAGGAACACCTGCAATTGATGGACTTACTCCAGGTCCCCATGTAAATTTAATCCTATCTAAAAAGAGCAGATTAATGCCTAAAGAATGGAAGAGTCATTGTCTTGCCTATAAGGTTGATAAAAGCAATTCTTCCACTTGTCATCTTCTCTGATATACAACCCCGATTCCAAAAAAGTTGAGACAAAGTACAAATTGTAAATAAAAACGGAATGCAATGATGTGGAAGTTTCAAAATTCCATATTTTATTCAGAATAGAACATAGATGACATATCAAATGTTTAAACTGAGAAAATGTATCATTTAAAGAGAAAAATTAGGTGATTTTAAATTTCATGACAACAACACATCTCAAAAAAGTTGGGACAAGGCCATGTTTACCACTGTGAGACATCCCCTTTCCTCTTTACAACAGTCTGTAAACGTCTGGGGACTGAGGAGACAAGTTGCTCAAGTTTAGGGATAGGAATGTTAACCCATTCTTGTCTAATGTAGGATTCTAGTTGCTCAACTGTCTTAGGTCTTTTTTGTCGTATCTTCCGTTTTATGATGCGCCAAATGTTTTCTATGGGTGAAAGATCTGGACTGCAGGCTGGCCAGTTCAGTACCCAGACCCTTCTTCTACGCAGCCATGATGCTGTAATTGATGCAGTATGTGGTTTGGTATTGTCATGTTGGAAAATGCAAGGTCTTCCCTGAAAGAAATGTCGTCTGGATGGGAGCATATGTTGCTCTAGAACCTGGATATTCCTTTCAGCATTGATGGTGTCTTTCCAGATATGTAAGCTGCCCATGCCACATGCACTAATGCAACCCCATACCATCAGAGATGCAGGCTTCTGAACTGAGCGCTGATAACAACTTGGGTCGTCCTTCTCCTCTTTAATCCGAATGACACGGCGTCCCTGATTTCCATAAAGAACTTCAAATTTTGATTCGTCTGACCACAGAACCGTTTTCCACTTTGCCACAGTCCATTTTAAATGAGCCTTGGCCCAGAGAAGATGTCTGCGCTTCTGGATCATGTTTAGATACTGCTTCTTCTTTGAACTATAGAGTTTTAGCTGGCAACAGTGGATGGCACGGTGAATTGTGTTCACAGATAATGTTCTCTGGAAATATTCCTGAGCCCATTTTGTGATTTCCAATACAGAAGCATGCCTGTATGTGATGCAGTGCCGTCTAAGGGCCCGAAGATCACGGGCACCCAGTCTGGTTTTCCGGCCTTGACCCTTACGCACAGAGATTCTTCCAGATTCTCTGAATCTTTTGATGATATTATGCACTGTAGATGATGATATGTTCAAACTCTTTGCAATTTTATACTGTCCAACTCCTTTCTGATATTGCTCCACTATTTGTCGGCGCAGAATTAGGGGGATTGGTGATCCTCTTCCCATCTTTACTTCTGAGAGCCGCTGCCACTCCAAGATGCTCTTTTTATACCCAGTCATGTTAATGACCTAATGAGTTGCAATTTGGTCCTCCAGCTGTTTCTTTTTTGTACCTTTAACTTTTCCAGCCTCTTATTGCCCCGTCCCAACTTTTTTGAGATGTGTTGCTGTCATGAAATTTCAAATGAGCCAATATTTGGCATGAAATTTCAAAATGTCTCACTTTCGACATTTGATATGTTGTCAATGTTCTATTGTGAATACAATATAATTTTTTGAGATTTGTAAATTATTGCATTCCGTTTTTATTTACAATTTTTACTTTGTCCCAACTTTTTTAGAATCATGGTTGTAGATCTCTGTATGTACTACAGAATTCCTTGAATTTCCTAGTTGTTCTGTTGCTGACGGAGCTAGTGGGTCAAAGGGGTCATGATACTTGACAGTTGTTGCAGTGAGTGTCTCCCCCCCCATAACAATCCAGCATATGTAGATAATGTGGAACTCCTATTAAACCCCTGCTGAAGTGTCTCTTTGATATACTCCTCCATGGTCTTGGTTTTGGCAGTAGAGGGTACATATGGCTGCACAGAATGAATAGTACTTGCAAGGAGTTCAATGACATAATTAGGTCAATTAGGTATGTGTGGAGGAAGACAGGTCATTTTCTTTGTGGTGAACACCTCCATGAGGTTTATATAGGCTGTCAGTTATGCAACAATTGTGACAGTGGGAGGAGGACCACATCACAATATCTCTATTAGGTCAGTCTGTTACAGGTTTTAAGATAATGGGAGTGCTAAGATCATGATCAGCATGGAGTGAACAGGTTATTAGCAAAGATATAGTCTTGTTGTAAGTGTTCTCCTATTAGAAGAAGATGCCATCTAATGAGTGCAACTGGCATGCCATCTAATGAGTGCTTGGACAAGTGAAGACAAGGTGGGCGAGATGTGTGGGCAACTTCACTCCTATGAAGTTCACAGCAAGTCTAGAAAAGCTAGGAAGACAGATTGACTGATCATAACAGAGCATTATCAGCAGTAATTGAAGCTTTTTATTAGATAGAAAAGGAAAATAGTCATGCTAATATCAGACGTAAGAGCAGGAGGTTGCTGGGGTGCAGTTTTGTTGGGGTGCCTACAGCAGTCTTCGAGCTTGTTCTTCTCTGTTCTCTGCAGTAATAATGTGATGTTCCTCTTATAGGAGATGGATGAATCCCACTTCCATTGGTATCTGAGGTATGGACACTAGGATTTTGAAGGAGATTCTTTATTTTCTCCTTCAACAGATATCTAGTTATCCATCAGCCCATCTAGGGTGAGATGTTCAGCACTAGTAATTCAGTGTAAGCTTCCTATAAATGCACAAGGCTGGTGTATTTCATTCAATAGATGTGCTGGGTGTATGGAAATTCAAAATTTACAAACACGCACACACCAATCGACCATAAAATTAAAAACACTGACAGGTGAAGTGAATTACATTGATTATGTTGTTACAGTGGCACCTATCAAGGAGTGGGATATATTAGGCAGCAAGAGAACAGTCAGTTCTCAAAGTTGATGTGTTGGAAGCAGGAAAAATGGGCAAGTGTAAGGATCTGAGTGACTTTGACAAGGGCCAGATTGTGAGGGCTAGATGACTGGGTCTGAACGTCTCCAAAATGGCACATCTTGTGGGGTGTTCCCGGTATGCAATGGTTAGTACCTAGCAAAAGTGGTCCAAGGAAGGGCATCTGGTGAATTGGCGACAGGGTCATAGGTGTCGAAGGCTCATTGATTCACATGGGGCATGAAGGCTAGCCAATATGGTCTAATCCCATCAAAGAGCTACTGCAGCACAAACTGCTGAAAAAGTTAATGCTGGCTAAAACAGAAAGGTGTCAGCATTAACTTTTTCAGCAGTTTGTGCTACAGTAGCTCTTCTGTGGGATTGGACCATATGGAAAAACCAGAAGAAAAAAAATAAGCTAGCTAACAAGCTAACAGTGAAGACCCATCACTGTTCCACAGCTGTTAAAAGAGTCAGTGTAGATGCACAAGAATGAAAATATTTATTGATCATTTCTGATGACTAGGTATATTTTATCCTGACTAGGAAATACACAAAGTAAAATCAGCTCTTGTATGCATTTGAGTGTGAATGTGTGTATTCCATGTTTGTGTGTGCACAAAGAGTCATATCTTCTATTGTAGTCCATCCATCCATTATCCGTAACCGCTTATCCTGTGCAGGGTCACGGGCAAGCTGGAGCCTATCCCAGCTGACTATGTACAAGTTGCCAGGTCATCACAGGGCTGACACATAGAGACAAACAACCATTCACACTCACACCCACAGTCAATTTAGAGCCACCAATTATGCATGTCTTTGGACTGTGGGGGAAACCGGAGCACCTGGAGGAAACCCATGCAGACACGGGGAGAACATGATGGGGGCCTTTCTCCACACAGAAAGGCCCCCATCAGCCACTCGGCTCGAACCAAGAACCTTCTTGCTGTGAGGCGATAGTGCTAACCGCTAGACCACTGTGCTGCCCCCCTCTATTGTAGTGAAATTGGCAACAGCAATCATGTTCAGTTTAGTTACCTGTGATATGTAACAGAGTATCCAGTCTGACACGGCTCATGATATTTTCTAACAAATGTTTCTACCTCCCAAAACAAACTAGCAGCCAAATTTAAACCAACATGATCCTGAACAGGCAGTTACTAAGGATGAATGTGTGAACACTAAATGCATTGTGAACCAGGAAGGGGTTAGGGTGGTGGGGGCCATGACATGAATTTGCAACTGTGACCTGCATTAAAGTAAAATCCTCATGTAAAAAAAAAAATATATGTGTGGCAGTCATATGAATTGCACTGATTGTATTCAGTACCAGGGTAGTAGGGTAATTAGGCAAATCTGTTCTAACTTCACTCAGTGTTCTATGTCTGGGGTTTTCATGTGTGACCCAATGTATTTGTGTGTTTGAATTTGAGAGAAAGAAAAAAAAGAGACTGGACTTACTGGGCTGTAATGACCTGCAGTGCTTTCTTCTTTTTTTCCATAACAGTGATGTCCATATCTGACAGTACAAGGCCATGAAAACAAGCACCTCTTGCTCTCTTTCTCACCCTTCCATTTCCAGTCTACTCACTTGTATCCTTTTTGCCTTCCCTTCTCTTTTCTTGCCTACCACCTGATTCTGCTTCTCATTACTCTAACACTTTTTCCAACCACCCCACCTCCCCATCCCTTTCCTTTGTTACTTCCTCTCATAATTATTCCGACAAGTCTCTTGCCCTTATGTAAATGGGGGATTCAATTCCTTCCATTTAGACTCTCTCTCTCTCGCTCTCTCTCTCTCTCTCTCTGATGATGATGAAAGACGGTGGAACCATAAAGTCACTCATATTGACCGATTACCTTCACTAATGGAATTTAATTATTAAATATCACGGTGGCTATTACAGGAAAGAGAAACAGAGAGAGAGAGAGAGAGAGAGAGAGAGAGAGAGAGAGAGAGAGATGAGCATAGGAATAGAAATGAATGAGACTGACCCTGCACACAGGAGAGATGGATGATGATGGACGATGGAGCTTTCGTCCTCTCTCAGATTTGGTTTGATTTTTTTTGTACTCAGTAGAGAACATTCTCTCACACACATTCTCTCTCTCTCTCTCTCTCTCTCTCTCTCACACACACACACACACACACACACACACACACTAGCTCAGAAGATCTCCATGTTCACACACTCGATTGTGTATAGACTAATCATGCAGATGTTGAAAACACACATTCACAATTCATTGATCCAAACTCCTACACACCCACACACTCCAAGTGAAAGAACGTTCTCTTCCTCTCCATCCACCTCCACACTCTCTTTCTCCCTCACATTCATGCCCTTCGTCAGTCTCTTTCTCTCTCTTTCTCTTCCACTTTCTTTTCTTTAGTCCACTTTCACTCTTTTCACCCTCTCCTTTCCCCTGTTTGTTCATGTTCACACACACACACACACACACACACACACACACACACACACACACACACACACACACACACACACACACACACAGGCATTCTCTCTCACCGGGGACCCTAATTAAGCTTGGCTGGTCTTTGATGTTGTCGCCTAGGCAACAGTCACCATGACGAGACTGGCTTTTCCAGGAAAAAAAAAATGCACGTGTTTTACTGCTGTGGATGTACAGTGCCCACACACACACACACACACACACACACAATATAAATAACATTAATTTGCATGTATACACACAGGCACACTAAAGTATCGACATGATTTTGGGAAATCATACACCACCCAGCCAACCTGTTGAGATGTGTGTGCATGAATGCACACGCAAATACACACATTACTGTATGTGTCAGCGTAAATGGGTCATATCATCAGTCTCATAACTCCGGCATATCCATTAGCAGTACTTCTGCTGTGTGTGTGCACACAAGACAGAGAGAAAAACCCTCACCCTCTGTGCATATCAGCTAAACAAACCACTTTACCACTCACAATTACAGCTAAACGCAGCTGTCACAGCAACCAACACAATTAGCTTCTCTTCGGTGGTTAGCATCTGTAGACATAGCCAGAAGAAGGAATTAAAAAAAGAAAAGAAACAAACAAACAATGCAAAGACTGCACATAATTTAACAGTCTGCATAATATAATAAAAATTATAAAAATAATAAAAATATCTTTGTGCATTTATGGAAAGATGGAAAAAACACTCTTCAATCTAGGTTCTTTGTACATTATTTCATAAGCATTGTTTAATGAGTATTTTGATTAGTGGAATTGAGCTGTTCATTTGAAATAGTAAATGTTTTCATTAAAAGCATATCATATGTTTTATTGGGCTTGGGGTGTGTTTATGTAACCAGTAAGCATTGATTTTTGGGGGGCTTCTGATGACGCATCTAAATCTGGGACATAAGCCTTCATGGACTTTTTTTCTGGGTATTTTCAATATATCTTCAACACAAGTGTTTGTTCGAAGACTTCTTTGTCGAATTCATTCTAATAATGAAGTCAAGAATAAAAAGTCTCTAGAAAAGACTGTCATGACTGTATGATGTAGCCTGTTTTGTAGCCTTCTAAAAGCCTTCTAGATAATTGCCTAATTAACAGTTAGTACCGTATATGAGATGGCACTTTACATAAATAAACACACTCATCTAAACCTGATTGGGGGGGATACTAAACAAATATGACCTGCTGATGAAGAAGCTTTTATTTGTCACATGTACACTCAAGCACAATGAAATTCCTCCTCTGCATTTAACCCATCTGAAGCAGTGAACACACACAAGTGAGCAATGAGCACACACACATACCCTGAGCAGTGGGCAGCTATGCTACAGTGCCCAGGAAGCAGTTGGGGGTTCATTCATGATACAGAGGGAGGGGTAAGTGTTGTTCATTCACTCAACTGTCAATCCCAGGAATCGAACCAGCAACTTGTTGGGCCTAAGGCTGCTTCTCTAACCTTCAGGCCATGGTTACTCCCATGAAGGATACAGTATATGCTGCAAATATAAACACTACATACAAGATGTGACTGTTTTTTAGTGTGTCCTGCCAATTTCTGCCAACTTTCTCATTCATTCCAAACTATAGATGCTCCATTAGATGCTGTTGGCTGATACTTTCATTCATCAGCATACCCACCACATCGATAGAGACAAGAATCACTCATAATTGGGGTGGAATATATACATAATATATACACTGTACTTAAGTCTTTTTTTTGGAAAATTTGTACTCGTACATTAACACAATGAAGAAAAAAAAACCAAACCTTTTACTCTTACATTTTCTTCATGAACATATAGGGTCAACTGTACAAAATAATGGTGAGTATGAAAGAGAAGTGAAGAGGAGAGTGCGAGCAGGTTAGAATGGATGGAGTGATTTGTTACAGAAGGATGCCAATAGACTGAAAGGGAAAGTGTACAAGACAGTAGTAAGTATGTTATATAGTTTGGAGATAATGGTACTGACAAAAAGATAGGAGGTTGAACTGAAGGTAGCAGATTTGAAGATGTTGAGATTCTCATAGGGAGTGACAAAGTTGGACAGGATGAGAAACAAGTATATTAGAGGGACAGCACATGTAGGACAGCTTGGAGACAAAGTGAGAGAGGCAAGAATGAGATGGTTTGGACATATACAGAGGAGAGATCCAGGGTATATTGGGAAAAGAATGCTGGAGATGGAGTTGGCAGGTAGAAGGAAAAGAGGAAGCCCAAAGATGAGATTTATGGATGTGGTGAAGGATATGAGGTCAGTTGGCGTGACAGAAAAAGATACAGAGGACAGGAGGAGATTGAGGGACATTATCCGCTGTGGCGACCCCTAATGGGAATAGCCAAAAGAAGAAGAATAAGAAGAATTTATTTTTGAACTTCCAAATACTGTACGTTGTCATGCCAGGACATTTTACTGCCACACCACCAGAGGGCACCCTCCCTCAAATTCTACAACTCATCCTCTGTGGTCATGCTCATTTCCTGTCAGTCATACATATAGTATATAAAGCATAATGACATGCACAGGTAACCTGTCCCAAGTGGACCCCACCTCTTGCCCAAAGTCAGCTGGGATTGGCTCCAGCTTCCCCTGACAGATAAGTGGGATAGATAATGGATGGATGGATGGAATTGCATACACATTGTGAAGTCTTTCCATTTGTTCTCAGTTGTTTAAATTACAAGCTGTTAAATTCTGCACCTTGACCAGTGTGTATGGCCTCGTTTTGTTGTCTTTGTTCTCCTGTTTGGGTTACCTGGCTGGATTTGTTGATTTGCTTATGTTTAGGGTGTTTTGACCTCTGCCTGGCTTCTAGACTACTCTTTGAGTCCCCCTATTGGTATCATCTATTCTGAGATATACAGTGGTGCTTGAAAGTTTGTGAGCCCTTTAGAATTTTCTATATTTCTGCACCAGGACGGCACGGTGGTGTACTGGTTAGCACGGTTGCCTCACAGCAAGAAGGTTCTGAATTTGAACCCAGCAGCCGGTGGGGGCCTTTCTGTGTGGAGTTTGCATGTTCTCCCTGTGTCTGCGTGGGTTTCCTCTGGGTGCTCCGGTTTCCCCCACACTCCAAAGACATGCGGTTAGGTTAACATGGGATGGCCTTAGGCTGAGGTGCCCTTGAGCGAGGTACCTAACTCCCAACTGCTCCCCGGGCACTGTTAGCATGGCTGCCCACTGCTCTGGGTATGTGTGTGTGCTCATTGCTTACACGTGTGTGCATGTGTGTGTTCACTGCTTCAGATGGGTTAAATGGAGAGAGGAAATTTCACAAGTGTGTGATGAATAAAGTTCTGTTTTCTTTCTTTTTCAAATATGACCTAAAACATCATCAGATTTTCACACAAGTCCTAAAAGTAGACAAATAGAACCCAGTTAAACAAAAGAGACAAAAATTTTATACTTGGTCATTTATTTATTGAGGAAAATGATCCAATATTACTTATCTGTGAGTGGCAAAAGTATGTGAACCTTTGCTTTCAGTATCTGGTGTGACCCCCTTGTGCAGCAATAACTGCAACTAAATGTTTCCGGTAACTGTTGATCAGTCCTGCACGCCGGCTTGGAGGAATTTTAGCCCATTCCTCTGTACAGAACAGCTTCAACTCTGGGATGTTGGTGGGTTTTCTCACATGAACTGCTTGCTTCAGGTCCTTCCACAACATTTAGATTGGATTAAGGTCAGGACTTTGAATTGGCCATTCCAAAACATTAACTTTATTCTTCTTTAACCATTCTTTGGTGGAACGACTTGTGTGCTTAGGGTCGTTGTCTTGCTGCATGACCCACCTTCTCTTGAGATTCAGTTCATGGACAGATGTCCTGACATTTTCCTTTAGAATTCGCCGATATAATTCAGAATTCATTGTTCCAACAATGATGACAAGCCATCCTGGCCCAGATGCAGCAAAACAGGCCCAAACCATGATTCTACCACCACCATGTTTCACAGATGGGATAAGGTTCTTATGCTGGAATGCAATGTTTTCCTTTCTCCAAACATAACGCTTCTCATTTAAACCAAAAAGTTCTATTTTGGTCTCATCTGTCCACAAAACATTTTTCCAATAGCCTTCTGGCTTGTCCATGTAATCTTTAGCAAATTGCAGATGAGCAGCAATGTTCTTTTTGGAGAGCAGTGGCTTTCTCCTTGCAACCCTGCCATGCACACCATTGTTGTTCAATGTTCTCCTGATGGTGGACTCATGAATATTAACATTAGCCAATGTGAGAGAGGCCTTCAGTTGCTTAGAAGTTACCCTGCGTTCCTTTGTGACCTTGTCAACTATTACACACCTTGCTCTTGGAGTGATCTTTGTTGGTCGACCGCTCGTGGGGAGGGTAACAATGGTCTTGAATTTCCTCCATTTGTACACAATCTGACTGTAGATTGGTGGAGTCCAAACTCTTTTGAGATGGTTTTGTAACCTTTTCCAGCCTGATGAGCATCAACAACGATTTTCCTGAGGTCCTCAGAAATCTCCTTTGTTCGTGCCATGATACACTTCCACAAACATGTGTTGTGAAGATCAGACTTTGATAGATCCCTGTTCTTTAAATAAAACAGGGTGCCCACTCACACCTGATTGTCATCCCATTGATTGAAAACACCTGACTCTAATTTCACCTTCAAATTAACTGCTAATCCTAGAGGTTCACATACTTTTGCCACTCACAGATATGTAATATTGGATCATTTTCCTCAATAAATAAATGACCAAGTATAATATTTTTTGTCTCATTTGTTTAACTGGGTTCTCTTTACTTTTAGGACCTGTGTGAAAATCTGATGATGTTTTAGGTCATATTTACGCATAAATATAGAAAATTCTGAAGGGTTCACAAAATTTCGAGCACCACTGTATGTGACCTTTGACCCTGGCCTGCTGTTTGACATTAGGTTTTGATTTGCGGATTGTTGTAATAAACCTGAATATGGATCCTAATCTTGTTCCCGAGTTCTCTTTGCTGCATAATTATTCTGTTGATTTTTTTTTTCTTAAAGGTCCCATGGCATGAAATTTTCACTTTCTGAGGTTTTTTAACGTTAAAATGAGTTCCTCTGACCTTCTTAAGTCACCCCAGTGGCTAGAAATTTCATAATGTGTAAACCAAACTATGCCCAACATTTGAGAATGGCGCGTCAAAATGGCACGTTGATAAGCTCTTCCCTTTACTACGTCAGCAAGGGAGATGATCCCCACACCCCCCTCTGGATTCCCACCCACTGTATGGATTGCCCCGCCCAGTTGTAGTGAGGAGACCATAGAGGACACAACAACATGGCATCACCTAAGCGAGCGAAACATGGAAATTGCGCTGTACATGGATGTGACAACACAGAAAAGAGTCTGTTTTTACTGCCGACGGGAGAGCCCCTGAAGACGCAGTGGCTTAATTTTATTTACTTCAATAATATGCCGTCGAGTCTACCTAAGACGGTGTATGTTTGTCGGAAACATTTTCCTGAGGAATGTTTCCACAACTTGGGACAGTACAGGGCAGGTTTTGCACATTAACTGTCACTGAAGCCTGGGTCCGTACCAAGCATCCCTGCCGCATCAGCAACAAACACCGAACAAGTAAGTGTATAACTGGTCGTTTTGCCGTGTTTTAAAATCGGTGCGTTAGCCTTGCAATGGCTACATTAGCTGTGCAGCTAACCGCTTCCTGCAGTTAGCCAGGTAATCTGTGCTACAAAACTAAAGAGCATGCAGCATGCTCTGTTAAACTGAGTTTAGTCTGGAAATTGACTGTAACTTATGAGCTTATGTTTGACTATTGCTCCGCAATGCATGTCTTCTGTTGGATAAGCGATATGTTGCTGTAGTTGCTGCTTCCAGGGGCGCAGATAGGATTTTTGAACTGGGGGGGACTGAGCTGTCAGCAAATGATTCCATTTTGTGTATGTATATATACGTACACACTATATATATATGTGTGTGTGTGTATATATATATATATATATATATATATATATATATATATATATATATATATATATATATACACACACACACTCCCGTTCAAAAGTTTGGGGTCACTTTGAAATGTCCTTATTTTTGAAAGAAAAGCACTGTTCTTTTCAATGAAGATCACTTTAAACTAATCAGAAATACACTCTATACATTGCTAATGTGGTAAATGACTATTCTAGCTGCAAATGTCTGGTTTTTGGTGCAATATCTCCATAGGTGTATTAGAGGCCCATTTCCAGCAACTCTCACTCCAGTGTTCTAATGGTACAATGTGTTTGCTCATTGCCTCAGAAGGCTAATGGATGATTAGAAAACCCTTGTACAATCATGTTAGCACAGCTGAAAACAGTTGAGCTCTTTAGAGAAGCTATAAAACTGACCTTCCTTTGAGCAGATTGAGTTTCTGGAGCATCGCATTTGTGGGGTCGATTAAATGCTCAAAATGGCCAGAAAAATGTCTTGACTATATTTTCTATTCATTTTACAACTTATGGTGGTCAATAAAAGTGTGACTTTTCATGGAAAACACAAAATTGTCTGGGTGACCCCAAACTTTTGAACGGTAGTGTGTATACATGTTATTTCACCTCCCTCACTGCCATCACCAGGAACTACCTGCAGGCCAAGACAATGATAACATTTTAACATAGCCTATGGAAATCCAAAGTTTACACATTATCATCACGCACAGAAATTGCAAAACTAGTTTTAAAACCGCTAAGTTCCAACTGTTAAACATAGCGAGAGGCTGGGCTACGTGTGTGTGTGTAAAGTGTAAACCAGTGCATCCTGACTTTCTAACTATGCCTGTGTGTTGCGTGAGCGGCAGTCAGTCAACACCTCTTCGCAAAGTCTCTTTATGAAACAATATGCTCGCTGAAATTATGGCAGGGAACGCCAGATTAAACATTAAAACTGCCTTCTGAGCACTGTATCTACAGGCTACCACCGAAAGGAGGAGGCTACCAGAAAGGCATCTCTACTCCGTACGAGTTTACTTTCACTACGACATTACTTTGAACAGACTATCAAAAAATTGCAAGGTGATATGATAAAGTAAGGCACAGTTTACTTACAGTCATTTTTTATTTTTTTTTTAAAAACGATGCAATCGTTTTCTGCCTTTTGGCACCCTTCATCATGCCGTGTTGGGGTCCTGAACTAGGAGGCGCTGTCCCTGATATGCCTGTCAAACTTGTTATGGGTAACTATAGCAACCAAGCTCGAGCTCGCAACCTGTGCAGTCTGCGCAGTTGCAACTATGTATACACTGCTGTGCACCTCAATAAACCTTATGGTAATTAGTCTTTTGATTTTTCTGTGAGGTTTGCCTTATGCAAAGAAAGACAGCACAGACGTTTTTTCCTCCCTATAAGTGGGGGGGACCGAACGAGGTGAATTTAAATCTGGGTGGGACGAATCCCCCCCGTCCCCCCCTCTATCTGCGCCCGTGGCTGCTTCTATCCTCTTTGGTTATGGAGTGCGTGTTCAAGCCTAGGGTATTATACGTTCGTAAACTACCACTCCGAACACTCTCACTCTCTGTTCTCTGTGTCACGTTGAGTTTACGAAAGGAGTCCGAGGGAGAACAGGGTTTTGTCTTAGCAGCGTGGCTACAGGCGCTGATAGCAGGGAGTATGTGTGTGCGCAGCTTGGTCAAGCCCCTCCCCCCATGACCCGCCCCCACCCTCTACCCTTCCCCGCCTCCTGCTTCTCATTAGCAAAACGACGCACTGGGAAAAGCGCTGAAATGGGGCTTTCTCCCAGGAGGCTATATTTACGTGCCGAGGGTTCATTTTGAGAAAGGCTGCGGATATAACATCCGGAAGCCTCCACGAGCCCGTTTAAAGCATCAACAAACCACCATGCCATGGGACCTTTAAGACCTCTCATCAAATTCACATCAAACGAAAGTATGCCCAACTGTGCTAATTGGTCTATAAGCAAAGGCCAGCACACACCACTTGGGACTAGTTCATTTTTAATTACACCTGCTAAAAAAATAGGTAAGCCAGAGTGAACCTTGAGTTGCATTGACAATCAGTAAGATGAGTATCTGTACCCATGCAAGCTAAAAATAAAATATCAGCCTCACCAGCCTACCTTAATTCCTGCATAAAGTTCCTCACAACATGAAAATGCACTGAATGTGCCAGTTTTTTTTTTTTTTTTGTAAACATCTTCATGGGATATGTGGAAAATATCCTGCACCAAGAGGGTGGTACAGCTGATGTCTCAATCTTAACTTGAAATGGCATCTAGGTTTTGTAATTCTATGGTACAGACAGATTTAAATATACACTCCAGTATTCATGACTTTATTCCAATCAAGCTACTTCTATCACTTTTGATTACAGGCTCTACTTTTGCTAAAATCATTCTAAGTCAATGTAAGATCACTTTCCAAACAAACTACAGTATTGTCTTCAACAATTAGCTATATTTAGGTTCCATTCGACAGTTCCATATGTCCCCTACAGTGTTAAAATGTTTTATTTTCAGTGTCAGGTTCAGGTTCAGCATGCCTTAGCCCTTAAAAAGGCACATCACTGAGAAACTCAAGGTTAAAATAGTCAAAGGGGTGCCACTCCACAGTCAACTCAAAGAAGTTCCTGGATGGCTTTCGTTAGCTCTCCAGAGCCTTTAGATGGATCTTGTATTTAATTCCATCAGGGTGTCCAGCCATCCTCCTCACCATACTCCAAGGAGCCAGTGGGGAAGACGGTTTAGTTGCCAACAGCCTGACCCTGCAACAGGGAGTACTGGATTATAGAATATCAGTAGCAGGTCTCCTGACCTGACCTAACTTGATTTTCAGTGTACTATCCCCTGAAATTCAGTAAGTACTTAATTTGGTTGTGCCCTCATCTCCTAGCCTCAATAACAGAGGTAATTGTTGGTAGTCGTAATATTCATATGTGCTGGCCTTATTAGTCCTTTAAAGGTCCAGTTATCGATTCTAATCCAGTGTACTTTTTGTGAAATTCAGTGAATATCTCCTTATGTTCTGCTTTGTTTTTTTCCATGTCTGCACTGGGGAAAAAAAGTCCGGTGTTCATAAACAGACCTGGCTCTGTAAATGGAAAACAAACAAAGTGGCACAAACTGAGCCAAACACCACTATTCCAGCCAATCAGCAACAAGGGGCAGGGTGTCTGTGCTCATGCACAGGACACATGGAAGGGAAGGTGGAAGGGGTAGATGGGGGGTTTCATTTAAACAATTTGTTTAATTTGGTTCAGTAAGGTAATGGCCCTAATCATTGTCTTAGGTCACTTATTCAGTCTTGTGTTACCTTCATGGTTTCTCTGACCACAGTCAAATTGTGTTGATGCCAATTTGCTCTATTTACCCCAAAACACTGCATTTGCCATTATTACTCCTGCTCTATTGACTCAGTCAGTTTGCTTGTGCCTGTAGCTGATCATGACAAGCATATTCCCTCCTTCCAGGGAAGGAATGTGGTCTTATAAGTTACATGAATATTTTGATCTTTGTAGCCCAAATTAAGGTTGAGCCTAAATTTAAGACCCACCCATGCATTTCCAATTAATCAAGCACTCTTAAAAACCCCATGTGAACTACTGTTTGTCCTAAACTAAAACTTTTTGGTAAATTTCAGCCTGGTCTTAAAACTACTCTTCATAGCATTTCATCCACTCTTCTTCAGGCGTTCAGAGTGATTTATTGCTGTCTGTGAATTCTAGAATTTTATTAGACCACAATGTAGCTGCCTATAAAAAGCATTATACTGAGGGATGGAGTGATTTTCATCTTACAGACAGAACCACCTCAATCAATATCACTAATCATTATACCTCCTCTGACCCCATAACCTGTTTGATCCCACAAGGCTCCACTTTCTTTTCTTACCACCCCCTCAAGCACGGGCGCAGATAGAGGGGGGGACGGGGGGGATTCGTCCCACCCAGATTTAAATTCACCTCATTCGGTCCCCCCCACTTATAGGGAGGAAAAAACGTCTGTGCTGTCTTTCTTTGCATAAGGCAAACCTCACAGAAAAATCAAAAGACTAATTACCATAAGGTTTATTGAGGTGCACAGCAGTGTATACATAGTTGCAACTGCGCAGACTGCACAGGTTGCGAGCTCGAGCTTGGTTGCTATAGTTACCCATAACAAGTTTGACAGGCATATCAGGGACAGCGCCTCCTAGTTCAGGACCCCAACACGGCATGATGAAGGGTGCCAAAAGGCAGAAAACGATTGCATCGTTTAAAAAAACAAAAAACGACTGTAAGTAAACTGTGCCTTACTTTATCATATCACCTTGCAATTTTTTGATAGTCTGTTCAAAGTAATGTCGTAGTGAAAGTAAAATCGTACGGAGTAGAGATGCCTTTCTGGTAGCCTCCTCCTTTCGGTGGTAGCCTGTAGATACAGTGCTCAGAAGGCAGTTTTAATGTTTAATCTGGCGTTCCCTGCCATAATTTCAGCGAGCATATTGTTTCATAAAGAGACTTTGCGAAGAGGTGTTGACTGACTGCCGCTCACGCAACACACAGGCATAGTTAGAAAGTCAGGATGCACTGGTTTACACTTTACACACACACACGTAGCCCAGCCTCTCGCTATGTTTAACAGTTGGAACTTAGCGGTTTTAAAACTAGTTTTGCAATTTCTGTGCGTGATGATAATGTGTAAACTTTGGATTTCCATAGGCTATGTTAAAATGTTATCATTGTCTTGGCCTGCAGGTAGTTCCTGGTGATGGCAGTGAGGGAGGTGAAATAACATGTATACACACTACCGTTCAAAAGTTTGGGGTCACCCAGACAATTTTGTGTTTTCCATGAAAAGTCACACTTTTATTTCCCACCATAAGTTGTAAAATGAATAGAAAATATAGTCAAGACATTTTTCTGGCCATTTTGAGCATTTAATCGACCCCACAAATGTGATGCTCCAGAAACTCAATCTGCTCAAAGGAAGGTCAGTTTTATAGCTTCTCTAAAGAGCTCAACTGTTTTCAGCTGTGCTAACATGATTGTACAAGGGTTTTCTAATCATCCATTAGCCTTCTGAGGCAATGAGCAAACACATTGTACCATTAGAACACTGGAGTGATAGTTGCTGGAAATGGGCCTCTATACACCTATGGAGATATTGCACCAAAAACCGGACATTTGCAGCTAGAATATATATATATATATATATATATATATATATATATATACACACACACACATATATATTACACACAAAATGGAATCATTTGCTGACAGCTCAGTCCCCCCCAGTTCAAAAATCCTATCTGCGCCCCTGGATCTCAACCCCATAGAAAATCTTTGGAGGGAGTTCAAAGTCCATGTTGCCCAGTGACAGCCCCAAAACATCACTGCTCTAGAGGAGATCTGCATGGAGGAATGGGCCAAAATACCAGCAACAGTGTGTGAAAACCTTGTGAAGACTTACAGAAAACGTTTGACCTCTGTCATTGCCAACAAAGGGTATATAACAAAGTATTGAGATGAACTTTTGTTATTGACCAAAGTTATTTTCCACCATAATTTGCAAATAAATTCTTTAAAAATCAGACAATGTGATTTTCTGGATTTTTTTTCTCATTTTGTCTCTCATAGTTGAGGTATACCTATGATGAAAATTACAGGCCTCTCTCATCTTTTTAAGTGGGAGAACTTGCACAATTGGTGACTGACTAAATACTTTTTTGCCCCACTGTACAACTTCACTTAAAAATATATTCTTTTGCTGCATGAACTTGTGTGGCGTCACTGTACCTTCCTTCTCCAATTTTTTGTGTTTGGCTGCATGTGCATTCCCGACATTCACATGGACATGCATAGATGCACAGAATGTGCACCTTATATTTAGGGACAGAAAGTTGATGCACCTTGAAGTAGAAAACCATCAACTCTATTCCTGATATTATCTATCTAAATTAACCATAGGCTATTTTCAGGGTGTACTATCTTTACTTTTAAGGTCATGGTCATTATAAAGGCCATCCATCTACATGCTATCATGATATAATCTATGTTGTTGTTGTTGTTTTTCAGTACAGTCTAGGTTATAATAATATTTGCATCAGGGTTTTCTATCAAGGAAAAGTATTTTGCATTGATGGATTTTCCATGTTACTGAATGTATGCCACTATATGAAGCATGGCAACCAAAATATCTTTTCATAGTTGTGTGGATTGTCTGGAATCTGGCAACATAAATATCATGATAGTGGTATAGCCTACTGTATGTCTTCACAATAATTTGTAAAAATATATCATGTACTGACAACCATGTAATGTAAGCTACAATAGAATATCAGTCTGAAGTTGAAGACAAATTGTTGCTGTAATTTTCTGTTGCTGCAATTTCAAAACCGGATTACTTAAGAAAGGCAAAAGGCACAGATGAATACTTTATACCATTCGAAACAGTAGGGACTGTTTATCATAGCAACTAGGGGGTAGCACCGTTGGGAAGCTCAAGTCATGTGGTTTCATGTGATACATGTGTGTTAATTGTGTGATGAGTATTCCACCAGCAATTTAATAGAGACAAATGGGTGCAATTTGGATGTGTCGGTCATATACAGTTATTCCGCAGTGCCAAAGACATTACTGTTTCTGAAATGTGATCAGGAAATTTTACTGGGGCACAGCAGATATATACTGAGGCATGTGCCCCAGTAAAATGGGTCTGGTGACACTGATGGTTCATGACAACTGCAGCCCTAAACCACTGGGGGGGGGGTCACACCAGATACTGAAAGCAAAGGTTCACATATTTTTGCCACTCACAGATATGTAATATTGGATAGTTTTCCTAAATAAATAAATGACCAAGTATAATATTTGTCTCATTTGTTTAACTGGGTTTTCTTTATCTATTTTTAGGACTTGTGTGAAAATCTGATGATGTTTTAGGTCATATTTATGCAGAAATATAGAAAATTCTAAAGGGTTCACAAATTTTCAAGCACCACTGTATCTACCAGTATCGATTAGTATAACGTCTACAAGCTTTTTCAGATCCCAGCTGATTCCCAGCATTATTCACCTACCTGTAATTCATCTCATCTCATTACCTCTAGCCGCTTTATCCTGTTCTACAGGGTCGCAGGCAAGCTGGAGCCTATCCCAGCTGACTACGGGCAAAAGGCGGGGTACACCCTGGACAAGTCGCCAGGTCATCACAGGGCTGACACCTAAACACACAACCATTCACACTCACACCTACAGTCAATTTACAGTCACCAGTTAACCTAACCTGCATGTCTTTGGACTGTGGGGGAAACCCACACGGACAGAACATGCAAACTCCGCACAGAAAGGCCCTCGCCGGCCACAGGGCTCGAACCCGGACCTTCTTGCTGTGAGGCGACAGTGCTATCCACTACACCACCATGCTGCCCCACCTGTAATTCATTTCAAATTTAAAAGTTAATTCTATTTGCTATTAGCTGTTCCATAGACTAGACACACTCACTTTATTCAATACATTCCCAATATAGCCACTGGTGCGGGGAGCTGATGACTACTTGGGGAGGAAAAAAAAAAAACAATGAAGTGTAATGGCACTTGAATTGCAAGACAAATGCACTTCGTTATTCTGGAAATGCTGCAGACACTAAATGAAGTCAATTCTACAGTCCACTACAATTGAAGTTAGACTACACTGGGAAAAGTCTTTTTTCCCCATTTTATTTTAATAGAATATTAACACAACACTTGTTTTAATAAAATGTAAACTTTATCACTTCTTGAGGGGTGTGCAGGACTGCTTTTTTTTAACCCCATAAAGAAACACTACCAAGTATTCATATTCACCTGTGATATTTTCTAACAAACTTAGTATTTCTATACATATAAATAAGTCATTTAAAACACATCACTGCTGTCCAATGCAAGTCAGTTGCTAAATATTAATGAATGACTTCTTTGTAGGTTCCTGTGAAGCCCAGTGCGCACTTTAGTTATGTTTAGGGTCTAATGGTTTTCAAATCATATAATATCATACACAGATGTTATTTTGTACATTAATTGCACAGATTATTTTCAGCATCAAAGCTGCAGATGTAATTACTAGCTTGTTTGTGGCTGGTATTTGAAGCTCAGTTTGAAGTGCTGTTTGCTGTTGTTTACCAGCTTTTATCTGTATAAATAAGGTTAAAATAACAGTGGTCAACTCCTTAACTACTGGTTAACTAGTAAAAATGAACAGTCATACAACGCATATTTGCTAGTTGATTTTCTGCGTGGGTGGCATGGTGGCGTAGTGGTTAGCGCTGTCGCCTCACAGCAAGAAGGTCCGGGTTCGAGCCCCGGGGCTGGCAAGGGCCTTTCTGTGCGGAGTTTGCATGTTCTCCCCATGTCCGCGTGGGTTTCCTCCGGGTGCTCCGGTTTCCCCCACAGTCCAAAGACATGCAGGTTAGGTTAACTGGTGACTCTAAATTGACCGTAGGTGTGAGTGTGAATGGTTGTCTGTGTCTATGTGTCAGCCCTGTGATGACCTGGCGACTTGTCCAGGGTGCACCCTGCCTTTCACCCATAGTCAGCTGGGATAGGCTCCAGCTTGCCAGCGACCCTGTAGAACAGGATAAAGCAGCTAGAGATAATGAGATGAGATTTTCTGCGTATGCATGCATTATTTACTTACCTTCACAATAGATTTACATTATGTTTATGCCTATGATTCCTCCCATGTTCCAGTAAGATGGCATGACAAGACAATGCCTTTCTTGACTTAATATCTTTTACGTTTGTACTCATCTCATTATCTCTAGCCGCTTTATCCTGTTCTACAGGGTCGCAGGCAAGCTGGAGCCTATCCCAGCTGACTATGGGTGAAAGGCAGGGTGCACCCTGGACAAGTCGCCAGGTCATCACAGGGCTGACACATAGACACAGACAACCATTCACACTCACACCTACGGTCAATTTAGAGTCACCAGTTAACCTAACCTGCATGTCTTTGGACTGTGGGGGAAAACGGAGCACCCGGAGGAAACCCACGCAGACACGGGGAGAGCATGCAAACTCCGCACAGAAAGGCCCTCGCCGGCCACGGGGCTCGAACCCGGACCTTCTTGCTGTGAGGTGACAGCGCTAACCACTACACCACCATGCCGCCCATGTTTGTACTGTGCTTTCATTTTAACTCTCATTTTTGTTTAACTCCGTCTTGAAAATGCATAACACTTTGGTCAACTTCAGTTGTTTTTAAATGTGCTTTACAAATAAAATGACTTACCTTTAACTAACCTTTTTAGAATGGATTTTTTGCATTCTTGCATTAATTAGACATACAATACTGTACATTGAAGCATCATTCAATACAGGAGCTAGCAGGAAGTATCTCTGCCTCACAGCTCCAGGATCTGGCCTTCGATCCTGAGATCCAGTTCCTGTCTGTATGGAATTTTGCATGGTGTATATATGTACCGTACCAGTCAAAAGTTTGGACACGCCTTCTAATTCAATGTTTTTTCTCTAATTGTTTTCATTAAAAGTCACTCCATGTCTTAAACTAATGATGGATGTTGTTTCTCTTTACTAAGTTGAGAGGTTCTTGACATAATATGGATTACTAAGGTTGTGGAATAGGGCTATTTACTGTATTTTTATTATTTACTATTTGATCTCAAATGCATTAAGAAGGCAACAAATTGCACTAATTAACTCTTGACGAGGCACACCTGTTAATTGAAAAGCATTCCAGGTGACTACTTCATGGAGCTGGTTAAGATAATGTCAATAGTGTGTAAAGTGTCATCAAGGTAAACACTGGCGACTTTGAAGAATCTCATCTCATCTCATTATCTCTAGCTGCTTTATCCTGTTCTACAGGGTCGCAGGCAAGCTGGAGCCTATCCCAGCTGACTACGGGCGAAAGGCGGGGTACACCCTGGACAAGTCGCCAGGTCATCACAGGGCTGACACATAGAGACAGACAACCATTCACACTCACATTCACACCTACGGTCAATTTAGAGTCACCAGTTAACCTAACCTGCATGTCTTTGGACTGTGGGGGAAACCGGAGCACCCGGAGGAAACCCACGCGGACACGGGGAGAACATGCAAACTCCACACAGAAAGGCCCTCGCCGGCCCCGGGGCTCGAACCCAGGACCTTCTTGCTGTGAGGCGACAGCGCTAACCACTACACCACCATGCCGCGCCTTTGAAGAATCTAAAATATGAAACATATATTTTGGTTTTTTTATATACTTTTTATATACTTTTTGGGTTTTTTTAATACTTTTTTGTTTACCACATAATTCCATATATGTTCTATATGTTTTGTTGATATTTTAAGTATTGTTCTAAAATGTAGAAAACAATCAAAATACAGAAACACCTATGAATGAGTAGAGTAGGGGTGTCCAAACTTTTGACTGGTACTATATGTAAATTGCCTCTAGGTAGGAATGTCCAGCAATGGACTGGTATCCACTTTATTCAAGTACACAATACTTTAATTTGCCAAATCAATGCAAAAACGTAAATTGAAAAATGTAAATTGAAAACAGGGATAATATGTGAACATACAAATGGAAGAAATTAAATACAGTGCATAAACACTGTAAATAACAAATACAGATTCCTCATACTGTACAATAAGCACAATGCTTATGTCATATATTATATAGCCAAAAGTTTGTGGACACCTGACCATCACACCTATATGTAGTTTTTCCCCAAACTGTTGCCACAAAGTTGGAAGCACACACTTGTTTAAGATGTCTTTGTATGCTGTAGCATTACCATTTCCTTTCAGCGTAACTAACAGGCCCAAACCTGTTGCATGCCCCTGTACACAAAGTGAGCTACATAAAGACATGGTTTGCCAAGGTTGATGTGGAAGAACTTGAGTGTCCTGCACAGAACCCTGACCTCAACCCCATGAAAGACCTTTGAGATGAACTGGAACACCAACTACACCCCAGACCTCTTCACCCGACATCAGTAATGGTTTTGTGGCTGAATGAGCAAATCCCTACAGCCACACTCCAAAATCTAGCAGAAAGCCTTTCCAGAAGAATGAAGGTTATTATAACAACAAAAGGAGGACCAATTCATGATTTTGGAATAGGCAACTATGGTTGTGATGGTCAGGTATCCACATACTTTTGGCCATCTACTGTATATGGCTTGTTGAGAGTAGCAGCATCCATTGTGGGACTGGTTTTGATGGGAGTACTGTTTACATGAGGGGAGATTCTGAAATATATAGATTCCTGGGTATATGGAGTCCATTGTGATTTTTTTCAGCTTGCTTCTTGGGCCTGATGTTATGCAGCTTCTGAATTGAGAGCTGCTGCTGTTCACTCAGGCTTTCTGCTGTGCATACAATCCACTGGCCTTTAAACAGGAGGAGGCTGAGCTGAACCACACAGTTATTGTGCCCAGTGTTACCGGGATAATCTCCGGATCCTCCATGAATAATTGAATTAATAAATAAATTACTTTAATAGGAAAACAGTTCTTTGGAGTATATTTTAGGCCCTACTGACTTTTATATGCTGACTTTTGATGTGCTTTTTAATCTGCAAAAGAAAAAATAATAATCAAGCAAACAAACATCAGGTATACACTACCATGTGCCTTTGGATTTTTACTGAATCTCATTGTTAACATTTTGCTAATAATCACATCATATCTTGCAAACCTGATCTCAGCTAAATTTCAACTCACTATCAGGTAAAATTCTTGTTTCTCTCCTCCAGCTGTTTGTCATTGATAATGGCGCAGACGACTGGCGCATCGCCATGACCATGGAGCGAGTATTGTTGATTGCGCTGGAGCTGCTGGTCTCAGCTGTGCACCCAGTGCCTGGAGACTTCAAGTTTGTGTGGCGCGCTCGACTTGCGTTCACCTACATCCCCTCGCAGGCGGAGGCTGACCTGGATATGGTGCTATCCGTGCCCATGTTCCTCCGACTCTACCTCATCGCCCGTGTTATGCTCCTCCATAGCAAGCTGTTCACCGATGCCTCCTCCCGGAGCATAGGGGCTCTCAACAAGGTGAGAGGTCTAAGATCATTAGGGGCAGGAATGGGTTTCTTGAATGCATCTTGTGGGATTGGATTTAGAGAATGAGGATTAGCCTTGTTTTCCAACATCTTGGTTGGTTTCTCATTTTCTTGTTTCCTGGTGTTTCATCTGGTTCTTCCTTCTCCTTTCTTACCTGATTTCTTCATTCGTGTTTTTATTTATCCTGCCCAATCTTGACTCCCATTTTTTTGCTAGTTATTTTTCTTAGATCTAGTCTAACAGTCTGTCCTGAATTAATACTTTTTGGAATGTTGACCCTTCAAAACTAGAAGATACATATTTTATGGCAATAGACATTTCACAAAGAGTGAAGTGAACTAATAACTTCATAAAGTGGTGTCAGGGATAAGCCACCTTTGGTGTGAGAATGGAGGTATACAAGCCCCTTATTATATATGTATAATAAGGAGATGTAATTGAGTTTAATCATGGATAATGGTTAGAATCCATGAAAGTTTGCATCTGGTAATGAAATAATTTCAAATCAATATATCATGTCCAAATGTTATATTGTACCAAGTATCTGTGTGACAAAAATAGTAGGGGATTGATAAGCAAGCAGTCAGACAGATTATGTAGATTCAGTGACCCATTATGGAGAAATAACACACCTCCAACTGCCACAGTATTCCTAGACTCTTTAAATACTAAGCAATTACTGGACGAGGTTGAAGAAAATATTGTGATTTGTTAGTGGCAAGCAAGCAATTAATTATTGACTGATGCTAAAGGCAAAGGCAATTAATTGCTTGCAAGACACTAACAAATCGTGATATTTTGTGAACTGAGTTCAATAATTGTTATCATTCAAATATTTTTTTTAAAAATACAGACTATAAAGTTCATGTGATGAGTCAAATGATAACAAAGAAATTGAGCCATGTTGACAAAAGTGTGAAGTAACTGCGCACGAGCAGACCATGAGTTGCAACAAAATGGCTTTCCACCATAATTCACATTAGCAGACTGTTATTTGTAGGCAGCTATTTGCAGTTTGCTTAGCCAATCAAAATGGCGTAATAAATAATTTGAATGATAAAACAATTATTGAAATCAGTTTTCACAAAATATCATTGTCAGGGTGCAGGCACTTACAGATGCAGACGCAAGGGAGAGCAGGAGAAGCAAACTGTAGACAGAGCCAAAACAGTAGACAAGAAGCATAGTTAAAGAAACAGGTGGAGGTCAGTTGATCAGCAAACTGGATTACGTAGATGAGACTAAGAGACGTGGTCGAGGTAAACATAAACAAAAGTTGAATACTAGAAGGCAGGTAGAAAGTAAACAGCTTGGTAACGACAAGAAGGAAACACTGAATGATACTTCACAGTGAGTGAGAGTGGTGTTTATATAGGGTTGTTGCTAATGATGATAATGAGAGACAGGTGCATTTAATAAGCTGGAGACAGAAGGCACTGTGGTTCTTGGGAGTTGTAGTTTGTGGTGGCCATGTTTGAAGGTTGTTTTGAGCTTGTGCTCTCAGTGCTGTTACTGATAGAACACCCCCCTCCCAAGGAGCTCCTTTTGGGAGCAACATTCTTCCTTGGACGTTCTCTCCCTCTTGGTGCCAGTTTGCTGGGGTGTTGGCTATGAAATTCTTATATCAGGAGAGGGTCCAGGATGTCCCTTGCATCTACCCAACTTTGCTCCTCAGGTCCATAGCTCTCCCAGTCTACCAGGTACTCTAGTTGTCCTTGTCTACATCGGGAGTTCAGGATCTTGTTTACCTGGCAGATGGGTTTCCCCTCAAAGCTTAAGGGAGGGGGCTCTTGGGTGGGAGTGTTAGCTGATAGTGGGCCTTGGATTGCTGGTTTCAAACAAGAGACATGAAAAGTGGGTGCAACTCAGTTGTGAGGTGGGAACTCTAGTTTATACAAGACTTCACTGATGCGACCGAGAACCTTGTATTGACCGATATAGCGAGCCTGTAGCTTCTTACATATTGGGTTCTTTCAGATCCCTTGTGGAGACCTACACCTGATCTCCTGGAGTGTATTCCGGGTTCTTGTTCCTGTGTTTGTCAGCATATTGCTTGTATTTAGCATTAACTGTTTCTATTCTCTGGTGTACCTCCTCCTATACCTGTCGGATCCACTTGAACCAGGTGTCGACTGCTTGTACCTGGATGGGTGCATTATACCATGGGAACCGGGGGGGTGTTGGTAGCTGAGTATGCACTGGAATGGAGTTAGTTGAGTGGCAGTTTGAGTGAGTTCTGTGCATACTCGGCCTATGGAAGGAATTGTGCCCAATCCCCCTGGTTCCGCATGCAGAAGAGTCACAGGAAGCACCCTACAGTATTTCCTGGTTGGCCCATTTGACTTGGCCATTGGACTGCAGGTGGTAGCCAGAGGTTTGACTTACTAAAATTCCCAATCTTTCCATGAAGCATGACCAGAGTTTGGAGATGAACTGGGGGCCCCGGTCGCTGACAATGTCCTCCAGAATGCCAAAATATCTAAAAACATGGTGGAAGATAAGTTCGGCAGTTTGAAATGCTGTGGATAGACCAGATAACAGGATGAGTCTGAGAGTCTTGGTAAACCTGTCGATGATGATTATGATAACTGTGTTGCCTTGGGAAGGTGGAAGATCAGTGATGAAGTCAACGGTCAGGTGTGACCAGGGTCTTAGAGGTACAGGGAGGGGGCATAATTTTCTGGTGGGTGGAGTTCATGGTACCTTGGCTTGTGCACACTGAGCATGAGGAGACAAGGTGGTTGATTTCAGTCACCATATCCTCCCACCAGTATTTATTCCTAGTAGCTGGTGTGTACACTGGCTACTGGGATGGCCTGTGGTGGGGGATGCATGAGCCTAAGTGATGAGTCTGCCTCTGAGGTTGTGTGGGACATACAGGAGGCGGGGGGGGGATTCTCTGGAGGTGTCTGTGATTGAGCTCTTTTGATTTCTTCATCAAAGTCCCAGGTAATGACCTGAACAAAACACTCAGGTGATAGGATGCAGTGTGGTTCGGATTTGTGTGGTGAGGAGCTGTGGATTCTGCATCAGCCTTGGTGTTCTTGGTGCCTGGATAATATGATATCGTGAATTTAAAATGAGTGAAAAACAGAGCCAATCTGGCTTGATGTGGGTTGAGGCACTTTGCTTGTTTGAGATATTCAAGGTTCTTGTGATTGGTTAGAATTACAAAGGGGTGTGTGGCTCCCTCCAGTGTCTCCATTCTTCGAGGGCTAACTTAATGGCTAGTAGTTCTCTATTGCCGATGTAATAGTTCCTCTCTGTGAGTGTGAGCTTCTTAGGGAAGAAAGCCACTGGGTGCAGTTTGGGCTTCTCCCTGAACCATTGAGAGAGCACTTCCCCTACTCCAGTCTCTGAGTATGGGAGCCATGGTGAAAGTGACCTTGAGTTTTCTGAAGGCCTCCTCGGTTGCCGGATTCCACTGGAGGTGTCAAGGCCCGTTCTTTAGGAGAGAGATCAGGGGTGTGGCGATGGTGCTAAAGCCCCTAATACAGCACCAATAAAAATTGGCGAAGCCCAGAAAATGCTGTAGTTCCTTAACTGAAGCAGGAGCAGACCAAGACGTGACGGCCAAGACTTTAGATTTGTCCATGCTGACTCCCTCTGTGCTGATAATGTATCCCAGAAATGAGATCTGGTGTACATGAAATTCACACTTCTTGGCTTTTACATATAGGTGATTTTTGAGGAGGTGGGAGAGTACAGATCTAATGTGTTTTTGATGGCTTTCATCGTCAGAGGAGTAAATTAAGATGTCATCAATATATAATAATGCAGGCAATAATGTACTTCCCCAACGTCTCTGAGAATGTCGTTGATCAGGCACTGAAATACACTTGGTGCCGAAGAAAGGCCATAAGGCATTACCTGGTATTCAAAATGGCCGGCGGTGGTACTAAAGGCTGTCTTCCATTCATCCCCTTCTCTGATTCTCATCAGGTTATACGCACTATGTAAGTCCAGTTTGGAGAAGGTTCTAGCGGAACCTAGTTGCTCAAGGGCCAAAGGTACAAGTGGAAGAGGGTAGGGGTCTTTCACTGTGATTTGGTTGAGACCCCTATGCATGGACGAAGACCTCCCTTCTTCTCTATGAAGAAAAAGCCAGCAGATGTAGGTACCCCTGGTTCAAGGCTTCCTGTACATATTCTTCCAAGGCTGCTTGCTCAGTCTGAGAAAGTGGATAAATATGGTTGCATGGAGGAGTGGTATCTGGGAGGAGATCAATTGCACAGACATATTGGGCAGTGAGGAGGTAGGCCACATGCCTTACCCTTGCTGAATACTTCCTTTAGGTCCATATAACATTCAGGAATGCTGTCGAGTGAGTTGGGCTGTGGACTCTCCACTGACATAGATGAGAGGGTTAGTTGGGGACGAAGCAGACAATTTTGAAAACAGGTTGATGACTATTGAAGAATGTCTTTATGCTGCCAGGATATCAGTGGATCATGTAATTGAAGCCAGGGATAGCCTAAGATGATGTCATGGTGTGCCGTCGGTGTGACATACAGCAAAAGAAGTTCTGAGTGAAGAGCTCCCACCTGAATTTGAAGAGGGATAGTGTGAGTGGTGACAAGTCCGTCCCATATGGGACCTCCGTTGATGGTCTTGAGGCCGAGTGGTCTCTGCAAGGTGTTCGTGGACAGGTTGAATTTCTGGATGATTGAGATATTGATGAAATTTCCCTCTTCCCCTGAGTCAATAAACAAAGCACTAAGCAAACGGAGCACATGTGTTGACACTGGCAGCTCCAATATGACTGGTATTTTAAAAGATTTAATCTTATGAGGTGACAAGGCACTCACCGGGCTGGTCAATGCTTCAGCAGGACATGTAGAATTGCTGCAAGCCAAATGAACAGGGCATTTAGAAATAAGATGGTTAGGATGACCACAGTAGAAACACAAACTCTCACATTTTCTTCTCTCTTTCTCTCTCTCTGAATGCTTCAGATGAGTCTGAGATATCTCCATGGGTGTGGGCAGTGGCTGGAGGCAGTGTGGCAGCATTTTGTAAAGCTGGTCTACTGCTGATCAGATGATCCAATCAGATAGCTAGATTGATGAAAGAGTCTAGAGTTAAGTGTCCATCTCGACATGCCAGCTCAATCAACACTTCTGGGCATAGACCTTGGCAAAAAGCAACCTTTAAAGCTGGCTCATTCCAGCCACTGCTGGCAGCTAGGGTTCGAAAGTCCAGAGCGTATTTGGTGGCTCTTCTATTTCCCTGCTTAATGGTCAACAGATTATCTCCAACTTCAATGCCCTTAGGTTCATGATCGAAAACTCGCTTAAATAATTCCAGGACACGGCTGTAATATGTAGTGTGCTCACCTCCGCACTCCCAGACAGCACTTACTCACTGAAGAGCCTTACCAGTCAGCAGTTACCAGTCACTCCTAACTGAAGAGCCTTACCAGTTACCAGTCACTCCTAACATGCCCCGAAGCCGCCGTAAGCTCCACAAAGCTCCTCCCATTACCTGAGAAATACGCCGGCGATGCTGCCAGCTGTAAGGGATTTCTTCTTCAATGCTCCCTTTATTTCTTATCCCTCACCAGCATTTCCGATGATCAAAAGATCACAAAGGAAATCCAGGAAATGACTGTAAGAAATGACTGTAAGATGTAGTGTGCTCACCTCCGTGCTCCCAGACAGCACTTACCCACTGAAGAGCTTTACCAGTCTGAGTGGTAATGCTCTTCATTGGGTAAGTGTTGTAGTTCGTGGCAGCCATGTTTGAAGGCTGTTTCAAGCTTGTGCTCTCAGTGCTGTTACTGACAATCGTGATTTGTTAGTACCTCACAAGCAATTATTTGTCTTTGTCTTCGGCATTGGCAAACAATTCATTGCTTGCTCGCCACTAACAAATCACGATATTTTGTTCAACCTCGTCCAATAATTGCTTAATATTTGTTAAGAGCAGCAAATGATTTATGAAGTTGTTTTTTCAGCTATAGCTGATTTTCTGATTGATTATTGGGAGTGTAGGTTAGTTTCTGTCAGACTCATGATTGATACAAGTCATTGATGTTCTTCATCATTACACCTGCTTGTAGAATGCCTTTAAGACATGTTGATAAATTACTTTTTCAGCTAGAAGTGCTTGTCATTATAGATTTGGATGGTAGTTCTTAGTGGACCTCAAATGTCCAATAGTTAATAGACTTGTTTACTTGTATACTCACTCACACCCTCCTAAACATGAAAAAAAATTAGGTCAGAGGGCAACTAGAGTGTCTCTGAGAATTATCTGGTCTCTGGTAATAGAAGAAGAAGAGTATGAAGGTATTGTCCAGTACTTCAGAGAACATGGCTGAATAATGCAAATGAATGCAAACAAAAGGTCCTTTGTCTGTGTCAAAACTCCTGAAGCTTGTGTGTCTGTCTATGGTTTCTCATTAGGTGCACTTTAACACACGGTTTGTGATGAAGACCCTGATGACTATCTGCCCAGGTACAGTGCTTCTGGTCTTCAGTATCTCCCTGTGGATCATTGCAGCCTGGACTGTACGAGTATGTGAGAGGTGAGAGATAATGCCACCCATTACCACCCATGGGAGCTACATATGCAATCCAGGTTGATGATGTCCCACAGTTTGTTCATATTTCCCATGTTAGAGGTTCAAAAGGTCGCAGACTGTGCCAAGCCCAGAGGCCACAGCACATCATGGCAACAGCCTGCCTCTGACAAGGCTGTTGCCATGATAACAGAGCATGTATTGCACTCTGGATGCATTTATCCATCCATGCTGAAGAATTCCCCAGTATGAAGTGATGGTTTGCAATGTGTTTCTATGCTGCCCATAGAAACACATGGGTGACATTCATATTGCCACTTCCTCATTGACAGACAACTCTGCAACTCAAGACTGCATGGAGATGCATTGCTCAAATTTAGGTTCAAATTTAGAACATGCAAACTCCGCACAGAAAGGCCCTCGCCGGCCACGGGGCTCGAACCCAGGACCTTCTTGCTGTGAGGCGACCCACTACACCACCGTGTCGCCCGAGTTGAGTGCATTATTCTACTTATTCCAGATGTCTCCTGCTCTTGGTTTTGGGGGTTTCTCCCAGTTAGTTTTCCTCCCCTCTTCAGTTGTGTCTTTGTGTTTGGCTTTTTTCTATTTCTAATTGATTGATTACTCCTATTAATGGTCTGCTCCTTATATGAGTAGAGTTAAGTCTTTAAAAGTTAAGTCACTTTTGTCCATTTGGACTTTTAATGATTGGAATATGAATTAGCAAAGTGCAGGTGTTGACTGTTTTAAGTTTTACATTCAAATAAAATAAATTGCTCCAAGGACAGCAGTAATTGTTCATCTTAATGACAACATTAAAAACTGACTAAAAATGAGCTTGTTTAAAGATGAGGTTAGAAGAAGTGAGAGGGACATTTTCTTCCTGTTGGATTTCTGTTCCTTATGGGATCCACATATGGCTCCAAAAACTCTGAGACCAGTGCCACTTTATGTTTAATTAGTAATTATATATATTATAATTATATAATTATATATAATATATATATATTAATTATATATATCCGAATGATCATCTTTTTTTTTTTAACAGAGTTGTGTTGATTACAATGGTACAAGTTCAGTTAAACTCTCCAAGCTGAATGTGTTGGTTAATTATCTATAACAGCACCACTCTGACAGTACTTATGACTATAATATAAATGATAGCGGAGCTCCCTGAGCACAAAGTGTGCGGAGTGAAGCTCCATACTTAAAAGAATATGGTAATGCATCAACCTGATTTTTGATCGCTTTCACAACTGTCTGTACAAATGACATACGTACAAACAGCATACGTGTACCACCACAGGGAACCTGATCATAAGTGCAAGGTAACCTACAGTGCTCAGCATAAATGAGTACACCCCCTTTGAAAAGTAAAATTTTAAACAATATCTCAATGAACACAAACAATTTCCAAAATGTTGACAAGACAAAGTTTAATATAACATCTGTTTAACTTATAACGTGAAAGTAAGGTTAATAATATAAACTTAGATTACACATTTTTCAGTTTTACTCAAATTAGGGTGGTGCAAAAATGAGTACACCCCACAACAAAAACTACTACATGTAGTACTATGTATGGCTTCCATGATTTTTAATGACAGCACCAAGTCTTCAAGGCATGGAATGAACAAGTTGCCGACATTTTGCAACATCAATCTTTTTCCATTCTTCAACAATGACCTTTTTTAGTGACTTGATGCTGGATGGAGAGTGATGCTCAACTTGTCTCTTCAGGATTTCCCATAGGTGTTCGATTGGGTTCAGATTAGGAGACATACTTGGCCACTGAATCACTTTCACCCTGTTCTTCTTCAGAAATCCAACAGTGGCCTTAGATGTGCATTTACTCATGTTGTAAAAGTGCACAACGACCAAGGGCATGGAGTGATGCCCTTCATCTTCTCTTTCAGTACAGAGCAATACATCTGTGAATTCATGATGCCATCTGTGAAATGCAGCTCCCCAACACCAGCAGCACTCATGCAGCCCCACATAAGGACACTGCCACCACCATGTTTCACTGTAGGCACCAGGCATTTTTCTTTGTATTCCTCACCTTTGCAACGCCATACAGTTTTGAAGCCATCAGTTCCAAAAACATTTATCTTGGTCTCATCACTCCAGAGTATAGAGTCCCAGTAGTCTTCATCTTTGTCAGCATGGGCCCTGGCAAACTCTAGGCGGGCTTTTTTGTGCCTGGGCTTTAGGAGAGGCTGATTTCGTGGACGCCATCCATGCATGCCATTTCTCTGCAGTGTACACCGTATTGTGTTACGGGAAATAGTCACCCCAGTTTGGCTTTCTACTTCTTTAGATAACTGCAGTGAACTTGCATGCCGATTTTCTTCAACCCTTCTCATCAGAAGACGCTTGTAGTACTTGGAGCGGGTGGGTAGAGCACAGAAGTACGGCAGGCCAGAACTGAGTTTCCAAAAACTCTTTATTTGGACACTTTTCAGTTGTCATACAAACACTCCCAGTCACAGACACGCACACACATCAGTTATCTGTTTGAGGAGAGAGCTCCTTTCCTCTACCCTCTCTCTCCTTATGTAGGGCACGGTCACTGGGGGAGACACACAAACACACGTTAATAGACATCAGGTGCAGTGATTCTGCCACTTACCTTCCCTGACTCTGCCCTCCGGTCACAGACCGATGCTTGACCACGCCCCTGCTGCCACATACCCCCACCGCCCGACTCAAGCTGGGCGGCCATCCAGCCTGCAGCCGACTCCCCCCCTCTTGACGGGAGAGGAAGTCCGCCACAACCATCTGCGCCCCGGCCTGTGGATCACCTTGAAGTTAAAGGGCTGGAGTGCCAGATACCAACGGGTGATCCGCACGTTGGCATCCTTCATGCGGTGGAGCCACTGGAGGGGCGCGTGGTCCGAACAGAGGGTGAAAGGGCGTCCCAGCAGGTAGTAGCGGAGGGCGAGGACCGCCCACTTGATGGCAAGGCACTCTTTCTCGATGGTGCTGTAGTGCCCCTCACGCACTGACAGCTTTCAGCTGATATACAGCACTGGACGGTCCTCCCCCTCCACCTCCTGGGACAAAACAGCCCCCAGCCCTCTGTCTGACGCATCAGTCTGTAACATAAAGGGGAGAGAACAGTCAGGGGAGTGTAACAGTGGCCCCCCACACAGTGCAGCCTTCACCTCAGAGAAAGCCCGTTGGCATTGCTCCGCCCACTGGACCAGATCTGTTGCCCCCTTTTTAGTGAGATCAGTCAGTGGGCTGGTGACGTCCGAATAATTAGGTATAAACCTACGATAGTGCCAGCCAGCCCCAGGAACTGTCTCACCCCCTTTTTGGTCTTGGGCCTCGGGCAGGCCACAATCGCTGCTGTCTTGTTAATTTGGGGACGCACCTGCCCATTGCCCAAGTGGAAGCCCAGATACCATACTTCCACCCGCCCAATCACACACTTATTTGGGTTGGCCGTGAGACCTGCTCGCCTCAGCGACCTAAGGACGGCCCTCAGGTGTTGCAGATGCCGCGGCCAGTCATTACTATAGATTATTATGTCATCTAAGTATGCGGCTGCGTAGGTGGCGTGGGGGCAGAGGACCCTGTCCATAAGCCGCTGGAACGTAGCGGGTGCCCCAAACAGCCCAAAAGGAAGTGTAACAAATTGGTGTAAGCCAAATGTTGTGGAAAAGGCCGTTTTTTCTCGGGATAGTGGAGTCAAGGGGATCTGCCAATGACCCTTTGTCAAATCCAGTGTCAAGTAAAAGCGAGCCGTGCCTAGTCGATCCAGTAACTCATCAATACGAGGCATTGGGTACGCATCGAATTTAGACACCGCGTTGACTTTTCTATAGTCTACACAGAACTGGACCGACCCGTCGGCCTTGGGCACCAAGACCACCGGGCTGCTCCAGTCACTCCTCGATGATGCCCATTTCGAGCATGGCCTCGAGTTCTTCCCAAACCACTTTTTTCTTGTGTTTGGGTAGCCTGTAAGGGCGGCTGCGCACTACCACCCCCGAGGGCGTCTCGATGTGGTGTTCTATGAGGTCGGTGCGGCCGGGCAGGGGCGAGAACACGTCTGAAAATTCGGTCTGCAACTGGGCAACCTCCGCGAGTTGGGTCGGGGAGAGGTGGTCTCCACAGGGAACCGGAGAGGTACGCGATGTCAATGTTCCCTTTTGAACCTCCGGCCCCAGCTCTGCCTTCTCCGGAACCACCGACACCAACACCACGGGGACCTCCTCATTCCAGAGTTTGAGCAGATTGAGGTGGTAAATCTGTAGCGCCCCACCCCTGTCCATTTGCCTCACCTCATAGTCGATGTCCCCGACTCGCCATGTGACCTCAAAGGGTCCTTGCCACTTGGCGATCAATTTGGAGCTCGATGTGGGCAACAGTACGAGTACTTTATCTCGCGGTGCGAACTCCCTAAGGTGCGTACCCCTGTCGTACAGGCGTGTTTGCCGTTCTTGGGCCTGCCGCAAATTCTCCTGGGTTAAGTGTGAGAGTGTGTGGAATTTTGTGTGCAGGTCAATAACGTATTGAATTTCATTTTTGCTCAGGGAAGGTCCCTCCTTTCAATTTTCCCGCAGTACATCTAGGATGCCGCGCAGCTTATGCCCATATAATAATTCAAATGGGGAGAACCCCGTGGAGGCTTGTGGGACCTCTCGCACTGCAAATAACAAGGGTTTGAGCCATTTATCCCAATTACATGCGTCCTCATGAACAAATTTTTAAATTATGTTCATGAGTGTGTGATTGAACCGTTCGACTAAACCGTCCGTTTGTGGGTGATAAATGCTGGTGCGGATTGGCTTAATTCCCAATAACCCATACAGTTCGCTCAGTGTGCGTTACATAAACGAGGTGCCTTGATCAGTCAGAATCTCTTTGGGGATTCCGACTCGGGAGATGACGCAGAAGAGCGCCTCCGCAATACTGCGTGCTGAGATATTGTGAAGAGGCACTGCTTCCGGGTATCGCGTTGCATAGTCCACCAGAACTAAAATAAAGCGGTACCCTCGTGTTGACCGATCTAATGGCCCGATGAGATCCATCCCAATTCTTTCAAATGGGGTCTCGATTAATGGGAGAGGACGCAAAGGCGCTTTTGGAATGGCCACTGGATTTACTAACTGGCATTCGCGGCATGCCGTACACCACCTACAGACATCGCCACGAATCCCTGGTCAATAGAACCGGGCCATTATTCGGGCTAGTGTCTTATCCTGCCCCAAGTGTCCAGCCATGGGATTAAAGTGAGCCACCTGGAATACTAATTCCCGGCGGCTCTTTAGAATCAAAAGCTGTGTAATCGGCTCCTTAGTCTGAGTGTCCTGCGTCAATCTGTATAATCTATCTCTCATAATGGAGAAATAGGGGAAGGACAGGGTGGCGTTTGGCTGGAGCGTTTGACCATCGATTACTCTCACTTGGTCAAACGCATGCCGCAGAGTCTCGTCTCGCGACTGTTCTAACGGGAAATCTGCAAGGGATTCCCCGAGAGAAGGAGGAGGAGCCTGTGGCTCCTCACTCTGACGTGGTGATGACGTAGACAGCTCTGTGACAGCTACTCCCGCCAATGCCACACCGGGACCTCCCCCTGATGAATTACGGCAGGACCTACTCTTCACTAAATGCCTCATTAACTCCCGAAATCCCGGCCAATCAGTCCCCAAAATTATCGAGTGGGTAAGGCGAGGATTAACCGCCGCCTTTACACAAAATTTTTCCCCTCGAAAAAAAATGTGGACCGCCACTAAAGGGTAGTTGTGAACATCCCCATGCACACACAACACCTTCACCAATTGTGCTCCCCCCAATGCCTCGTCTTGCACCAGGCTTTGGTGGATTGAGGTCTGATTACAGCCAAAGTCCACCAACACCTGATATGTATCCCCTTGGATACTCACCAGTATGCGATACGCTCCGGCCCGATCGAGGGCGGCTCCTGGCGCGTCAGGGATCCAAACCACCGTGCCCACCTCCATTGCCGAGCAATGCTGCTGGAGGTGGCCCGTCTCCCCGCAGCGCCAGCAAACCGGCCTGGGCTTTCTCTCTGCACTGGCGCTCTGGGGCTCACTCACCTGAGGGGGGGAAGAGACAGACACAGAAGTGGGAAATGGGAGGGCACCACGGGTGCGGCGGGCCAGCTGGGGTGGAGCCGGCCCCCGCCTCCGCGGTGGGGAAATGGGGCGAGGTCGAGACACAGAAGGGGAGGGGGAGAGAGAGAGAGAGGAGAGGGGAGAAGAGGAGATCTGCTGTCCTGCCGTCGGAACAGCTGCCAAATGGTCCTCCACCAGCTCAATGGCCTGATCCAGTGACACTGGGCGATGGCACTGGACCCACTCCGCGGTCCCTTCAGGTAGTCAGGCGATGAACTGTTCCAGTACCACCTGATCGACAATTCCCTCGGCGTCGCAGTTGTCAGCCCTCAGCCACCGCCAGCAGGCATCCCAGAGTTGCTGGCCAAACGCGAATGGCCCGCCGACTTCCTCCAGGCGCAGAGCGCGGAAGCGCTGTCAGTGTTGTTCGGGGGTGCGCCCCACACACTGGAGGACGGCCTGGCAGAGGTCCGCGTAGACCAGCCGGCTGTTGGCGGGGAGCTGTAGCGCGGCCAGCTGCGCCTTGCCCGTTAGCAGGGGGAGGAGGCACACCGTGCGCTGTTCCACCGGGCAGCCTGAGGCCTCTGCCACCTGCTCAAAGAGCGTGAGGAAGGCCTCGGGGTCGTCATGCGGGCCCATCTTCATTAGGGTGAGGTAGGAAGGGCCCGCAGTGGTGGAGGTGGTGGACCCCGCCGACGCGAGGAGGTGCCGGAACACCTGTCGATCTTCCTGCTGCGCCAGCACCAGGGCCTTGAACCTTTGCTCCTGCTCCTTCCGGAGGGCGAATAGCACCTGGTGCTGGCTCTGCTGGGCCGTGGCAAGGGCGTGGACCAGGTCCGCGAAGGGGGAGGACTCCATGGGGTTGTTCTTCTCTGTGCTCCATCCCGGGTTTCGGCACCACTGTAGTACTTGGAGCGGATGGGTGGAGCACAGAAGTACGGCAGGCCAGAACTGAGTTTCCAAAAACTCTTTATTTGGACACTTTTCAGTTGTCATACAAACACTCCCAGTCACAGACACGCACACACATCAGTTGTCTGGTTGGGGAGAGAGCTCCTTTCCTCTACTCTCTCTCTCCTTATATAGGGCGCGGTCACTGGGGGAGACACACAAACACACGTTAATAGACATCAGGTGCAGTGATTCTGCCACTTACCTTCCCTGACTCCACCCTCCGGTCACAGACAGATGCTTGACCATGCCCCCACTGCCACAATGCTCCTGTCGAGGTGTTGACTTCCGTGGATGACCTGGACGTCTCTGTGAGATGGTTGCAGTTACATCTTTCTTAAATTTTTGTACCACTTTTGCGACAGTATTCTGACTGATAAGTAAAGCTTTGCTGATCTTCTTGTAGCCTTCACCTTTGTGGTGTAAAGAAATTATTTTCTTTGGGGAATTCTGAAGAGACAAGTTGAGCATCACTCTCCATCCAGCATCCAGTCACTAAAAGAGGTCATTGTTGAAGAATGGAAAAAGATTGATGTTACAAAATGTCACCAACTTGTTCATTCCATGCCTAGAAGACTTGGTGCTGTCATTAAAAATCATGGAGGCCATACAAAGTACTAGACGTAGTAGGTTTTGTTGTGGGGTGTACTCATTTTTGCACCACCCTAATTTGAGTAAAACTGAAAAAATGTGTAATCTAAGTTATATTATTAACCTTACTGTTATAAGTTAAACAGATGTTATATTAAACTTTGTCTTTGTTTGTGTTCATTGAGATATTGTTTAAAATGTTACTTTTCAAAGGGGGTGTACTCATTTATGCTGATCACTGTATCTCATAAACACCTGAAGTCAGGTGTTTATTTCCATAAGATAATGTGTTTTTATCCAGTGCTTATTTTTAATTTGCTTTTTAAAAAATTACATGGGATTATTTACTAAAACATTTTATGGAAAATATTCACAACAGTTTCATATAAAACTAGTTAAAACAGTTTTATTTGTCCACTAGCTTGTTGGACAATTGACAGTTTTTCTCATGTAAGGGCGATAGATAGATGTAATCACAGGAAGAGTTTTATTGAAAACATGCTAACAAACAGATCCAAAATGTAGACAAAGGCAGAGTTGAAAAACAGGCAGTGGTCGAGTGAGGCACAGACAGGATATCAGAAGTAATGTAATACTCACAGTCCAAAAACATAAACAGGGTCAAAATCAGAATATTGATACAAAATACAAGGCTTGGTAACATCAGACACAGGGTACAGAGAATACACTTCGCAAAGTCTGTGTGTTATTGATAGTCCTATGCACTATGTGCTCTAATCAGGAACAGGTGCATGGTAATTAGTCCTAATGGCTCTGCACATGCACCAACATGCATGGACGTGAAATATGTATCCAAATATCTGTTTGACATATCAAGTTTGATATTTGATTGTTACTTGGCGCTGTGTGAGACAGCTGCCTCTTGAGTAGCTCTGTAGTTTTTAGCTCTTTTAACCTCTTTTTCCCACCTTTTTACTTTCTGCTCTTCTTACGAAGACATAGTGTGTTTTTCTTCATATCCCATGGATATTTTTAACTTTAACACGCATCCAGGAGCCAGTTTTCTCTCTTATTCGAGAGAGGAGCTGCTGGCCCTGAAAACAATGGGACAAGCCAGGATACGACACCCCATCCTGGCAGAGCCGAGGAGGAAACCCAGGGGCTGCAAAGCCGGGGCTAAGCTAAAGGCTAGGCTAGCAGACAACCAGCGGCGCTACAAACCATCCATTTCCTCTGTTAGCATGGGGAATGTGAACTCCCTGCCGAATAAAGTCGACGAGCTATCCGCACTGAACAATCAGCGGATTTACCGGGAGAGCAGCTTATTTATTTTTACAGAGACATGGCTAACACACCTTGTACCGGATGCTAACGTGGACCTGCGGGGATTCACTGCTGTGAGAGCCGACAGAGACACTAAAGCATGCGGGAAAGGCAAAGGCGGGGGACTCATCATTTATGTGAACAACCACTGCTGTAACCCGGGACATATCTCCATAAAGACAGTCTTATGTTGCCCGGACTTAGAGTTGCTAGTCGTTAGCCTGCAGCCATATTATCTGCCAAGAGAGTTCAGTCACGTGATCACCATCTGTGTTTACATCCCTCTGAGGGCAGATGCAGCCACTGCATGTGAGAGGATTCACTCTGTCACAGCAAGGCTGCAGACACAGCACCCTGAGGCATTTATGATCATTTCTGGGGACTTTAATCATGCTACTTTGGACTCTACTTTGGCTGCTTTTTACCAGGCTGTGGACTGTCCAACTAGGAACAACAGGACAATTGGCTTGCTGTATGCTAATGTGAGGGATGCAATACAGAGTCACACCTCTCGCCCCACTAGGGAAGTCTGACCACAACCTGGTTCATCTACAGCCAAAATACATCCCCCTGGTTCAAAGGCAGCCTGCAACAACTAGCTCCATCAGGAGGTGGTCCCCTGAAATGGAAGATGCCCTCAGAGACTGCAATGACACCACAGACTGGGATGTGCTGCTTAGCCCACACTGTGAGGACATAGAGGGGCTGACACACTGTCTGACAGATTACCTCAACTTCTGTGCAGACGTGGTTTCCCCCGCTAAGACTGTACAGTGTTACCCTAATAACAAACCATGGGTAACACAGGAAGTCAAAGCTGTCCTCAACAGGAAGAAGGCTGCCTTCAGGAACAGGGACAGGGAGGCAATGAAAGTAGCACAGGAGGAGGTGAAACGCTGTGTGAGGGAAGCTAAGGACAGCTACAGGAGAAAGGTGGAGCAGAAGCTGAAGGAGAACAGCATGAGGGAGGTCTGGGAAGGTGTGAAAACCATCACAGGCCACAACACAAAGACCAGAGTCATTGAGGGGACAGTGGAGAGGGTGAACGAGTTGAATGACTTCTTCAACCAGTTCAACCAGCCCATGTCCCCCCCCACCCTCCCCCTCACTGCAGCCATCTCTCCTTCTTCCCTCAACACACCTCCCCCCAGTCATTGCAGTAGCCCCCTCCTCCCCCACCTCAACACAGACTCCTCCATGCTTTACTGCAGACCAGGTCAGAGATCAACTGAGGAAGCTTCACCCCAGGAAAGCAGCAGGCCCAGACAAGGTGTGTCCACGACTACTGAAGACCTGCACTGCTGAACTGGGTGAACCACTCCAATGCATTTTCAACCTCAGCCTGCAGCTGGGGAGAGTGCCCACCCTCCGGAAGACATCATGCCTCATTCCAGTTCCCAAGAAGAACCGGCCCAGTGAACTGAATGACTTCCGACCGGTGGCACTCACTTCACATCTGATGAAGACATTGGAGCGGCTCTCCCTCAGCCTCCTCAGACCCCAGGTGCAACATGCCCAGGACTGTCTGCAGTTTGCGTACTGGGCAGGTGTTGGTGTGGAAGATGCCATCCTCTACCTGCTACACCGAGCCCACTTGCATCTGGATAAGGGAAATGGCACAGTGAGGATCCTCTTCTTGGACTTCTCGAGTGCCTTCAACACCATCCCTTATGCTTCAGGACAAACTGAACAGGATGCGAGTGGACCCCTGCCTGGTCACCTGGATCTCCAGCTACCTCACTGACAGGCCACAGTACGTCAGGATGAAGGACATCATGTCTGATACTGTGATTAGCAGCACTGGAGCACCCCAGGGCACAGTGCTGGCCCCTCTTCTCTTCACCCTGTACACCGTGGACTTCTGCTACAACTCAAAGCTGTGTCACATTCAGAAATTCGCTGATGACACAGACATTGTGGAGTGTATCAGGGATGACAGAGATGAGGAGTATAGGAGCCTGGTGAGGGACTTTGCTGCTTGGTGCAGCAGGAACCATCTGCAGCTCAACACCTCAAAGACCAAGGAGCTGGTCATTGACTTTGGGAGGTCCAGAACAAGGTCATGACCAGTTCTGATCGAGGGAGTCGAGGTGGAGGCTGTGGATTCCTACAAGTGCCTTGGGCTGTGGCTGGACAGCAAGTTGGACTGGACTTACAACACCAACCACCTGTACAGGAAGGGACAGAGCAGGCTGTACTTCCTGAGGAGGCTGCGGTCCTTTAACATCTGCAGGAAACTCCTGTGGATGTTCTATCAGTCCATGGTCACTAGTGTCCTGTTTTACACCGTGGCGTGCTGGGGGGCAGCACTTCCAAGAAGGACACATCCAGGCTGGACAAACTGATCAGGTGGGCCAGCTCTGTGGTCGGCATGAAGCTGAACTCTCTGGTGATGGTGGCAGAGAAGAAGACTATGGACAAAATACTGAACATCATGGATGATGCTAGTCACCCTCTTCACACTGTCATCAGCAACCAGAGGAGCCTGTTCAGTGACAGAATGCTCCTTCCCAAGTGCAGGACTAACAGACTTAAAAACTCCTTTGTCTCTCACGCCATCAGACTGTACAACTCCTCTCTGGGGGGAGGAGGGGTAACAGGAGAACAGAGGATGGGAAGGAGCAGTAGCCTAGCCTGACAATAAACAATACTGGACAATGTGCAATATAATGTGCAATACCTCTTCCGTTGGCCCTTCCCCCCCTTCCCCATATCTTATCTTATTCTTTTTTATATTTGTATATGCAAATACCTAATTTAATTTAATTTATCTAGAAGTTTTTTCTCTATTTCTATTCTCTGTTTATCCCGTAATGATGCTACTGGGATTTTAATTTCCCTGAGGGAACCCGCCCAAAGGGATCAATAAAGTTCTATCTAATCTAATCTAATCTAATCTAATCTAATCTAATCTAATCTAATCTAATCTAATCTAATCTACATAGTATTGATATAAAGTGAAAGCGCTGGTTCACTGCTGTCCACCAGGCACCCAGCAGAGTCACACCATAATAAACATCATGGTGTTGTTTCTGGCACATGGCATGTTGTGTCAAAGAAAGGAATAAATATGTATTTGTAACTGCGATGTGCATCTCATTATAGGGGTCACTGTCACAAGACAATGCAGCAATTTATTGATGTGAAATGCACTACACTACACAATTCGATGGTTCATATGCTATAATATTATTATTCTATTAAGTTTGCTGTTGTGCCCCTGCAAATATTTTGCTCATACAATCATCAGGAGCTCCACTTTTAGGCAGTGCCTAAATAAATATGCAACCCCAATTCCAAAAAAATTGGGACGCTGTGTAAACTGTAAATAAAAACAGAATGCGATAATTTGCAAACCATGGAAACCCTATATTTCATTGAAAATAGTACAAAGACAAATGTTGAAATGTTCAAATGTTGAAACTGAGAGATTTTATTGTTTTTTGAAAAATATATGCTCATTTTAAATTTGATGTCAGCAACACATTTCAGTAAAGTTGGGACAGGGACAAGAAAAGACTGAAAAAGTTGTGTAATGCTAAAAAAAATTATTTAGTTAATTGGCAACAAGTCAGTAACATGATTGGGTATAAAAAGAGCATCCCAAAGGCTGAGTCTCTCAGAAGTAAAGATGGGGAGGGGTTCACCACTCTGTGAAAGACTGCATGGGCAAACAGTGCAACAATTTCAGAATAACGTTCCTCAATGTAAAATTGAAAAAAATTTGGAGATCACATCATCTATGGTACACAAAATCATTAAAAGATCCAGAGAATCTGGAGAAATCTCTGTATGCAAGAGACAATGCTGAAAACTGACATTGGATGCCTGCGATCTTCAGGCCCTCAGGCGACACTGCATTAAAAGCAGACATGAGTCTATAGTGGAAATCACTGTATGGGCTCAGGAACACTTCAGAAAACCATTGTCTGTGAAAACAGTTCATTACTGCATCCACAAATGCAAGCTAAAACCATATAAACAATATCCAGAAACACCACCACCTTCTCTGGGCCTGACCTCTTTTACAATGGACTAAGGTGAAGTGAAAAACTGTCCTGAGGTCTGACGAATCAAAAGTAGCCAAGAAGCCTTTATTTGTCACACGTACACTCAAGCACAGACTTAAGCACACAGTGAAATTGTAGAAAGTGAAAGTAGAAATTCTTTTTAGAAATCATGGACACCACGTCCTCCAGGCAAAAGAGGAGAAAGACCAGCCGGCTTGTTATCAGTACACAGTTCAAAAGCCAGCATCTGTGATAGTATGAGGGTGCATTTGTGCACATGACATGGGTAGCTTGTACATCTCGGAAGACATCATTAATGCTGAAATATATATAACACCTTTCAGAGCAATATGCTGCCATCCAGACAATATCTTTTTCAGGGAAGGCCTTCCTTCTTTCAGCATGACCGCTTACTGCACATATTAAAACTGCATGGCTCTGTAGTAAAAGAGTCCAGGTGCTAAACTGGCCTGCCTGCAGTCCAGGCCTGTCTCCCATTTAAAATGTATTTTGCACATTATGAAGTGCAAAATACAACAAAAGAGATGCTGAACTGTTGAGCAGCTGAAGATGTATATCAGGCAAGAATGGGACAACATTTCTCTTTCAAAACTACACCAACTGGTCTCCTCAGTTCCCAAACATTTACAGAGTGTTGTTAAAAGTAGAGGTGACGCAACACAGTGGTAAACATGCCCTGTCACAACTTTTTTGAAACATGTTGCTGAAATCATATTCAAAATGAGCATATATTTTTCAAAAAATAATAACATTTTTCAGTTTCAACATTTGATATATTGTCTTTGGACTATTTTTAATGAAATATAAACTACAGATAAAAAGTTTATTTGAAGTTATTATTGCTATAGGTGGTTCTTCAGTTATTGTTGCTATGGGTGGTTACTCTTTTGGCTGCTCCCATTAGGGGTTGCCATATTTGATTTGGTATAGGTTTCCCATTGGATGCCCTTCCTGACGCAACCCTCTGGGCTTGCTATTGGCACTAAGCATGCACTGACTTGTGCAACCCCAGTGGCTAGGTATTTTAAACTAATTTGCATGCTTTTGAACTGTGAGAGAAAACCGGAGCACCCGGAGGAAACCCACACAGACATGGGGAGAACATACAAACTCCACACAGAAAGGCCCCCATCAGTCATGAGGTTCAAACCTGGAACCTTCTGGAACCTGAAGGTTCAAACCTGGAACCACTGCTGTGAGGTGATAGTGCTAACCACTGCACCACTGTTCTGCCCCTTGACATTATAATGTTACTGAATTATAGGGTGTACTTATTTTTTCCAACCTGGTTTCTGAATATTGTTTTACATTTTGGGGAAAATGACTAAATATTGAAAAATATTATGGGTTTTTTTTGTTGTTGTCTTTTTTTTTGTTGTTACCTGAGCTAATTTCGTTTGTTTATAGAAGTTGGTGAGGATCATACAATTATTATGTAGGCCCTGATAATGAGGGTGTACTTTCTTTTTCTTTTGACTGTACTCATTTTAATGCATTATTGTTTCTATAGCAACAGACCATTCTTAGGGATTTGTTATGGCAGAGTCTGTACATAATCTATGCCTAATAATAAACACAAAATGTGTTGTTTAATAAAGAAAAGCATATAATCATTGAAGTTTTTTGTTAAGAGACATTTATTTATTATTTATGGAAGGGGTCTCAAGTTTAGGTGCTTTGTAACAGTCGGTAGGTTTTCCAACACGATACATTGATACATATATTCTATATGCCCTGACATTGGATAACTAATTCCTGTTATTTATCAGTGGCATTATAGTAGTATTAAAGTCATTCCTTCACAAGCCTGTCTTTTTTTCTCTGGCTTGAAGTTAATGAGAAAATAAACAGCAGCTTGTCGTGTTGCAGAGAAATCTGAAAGTGTAAACACCTCTGTCCTGATGACTTGAGTCTCACAGGCATTCCATAACATTTAAAAAGAATGATGAAACTCCCAACGGGTGCTACAGAAAAAAGTGTCCTCTCTAGCCAGTGAAGCCACAGCCATTCATGGCCAGGAGCAAAACTGGCTGTGCTCTTGGGTGGGAGGGGTGGCATGCTTTCTCTCCACTATCAATCACAGTAACACTATCCAGTCATAGGCATCTATGAGCTCATGCATGTGGAAGAGGGCAAACAACACTGTCCTCCAAGTGTGTTAGGCAGCTGGGCCATAGAAGGTTCACGCTGCACGCTGCACACTACACGCTACACGCGTGTAAAGAAAAGTGGACAAACGTAGCATGACTTGCTCTGGGCCATAGAACGGCGTTCACGTTGCACGCTGCACGCTGCACACTTCACGCGTGAAGCGTGAAATGAACATGCACACTTTTTTCTAGGCGTGAAGATGGAAATTCCAGTCAATGCATGCGGTCACCGCCGCGCCAGCCAATCAGAACGGGTCTAGGGAGATAACTCTATGCTTTCAGGGGAAAACTTCAGAAAAAATATAATTGAATGGTATAATTGAAAAATAGTTCTTCATCGGGATTGTCAAGCAGATTATAGAATGTTCGGTGAAATTCACCACGGGTTTCTCTCAGAAGGAAGTGTTCTCGGCTCCAAATTCTGTTCCTTTTTCTCTTCCTCTGTCTCAGTAAAAGCAGAATGAGGCAATCGTCGTCATCCGAAGAGTCCATATTGTTGGTTACTCGGTCAAAGTAGAACAGACGCAACACGTGAACATCCAAGCATGAAGTTTAATGGCCCAGGGTCCGGTTCTTCACGTGAACGTGTAGCGTGCAGCATGCAGCGTGCAGCGTGAACCTTCTATGGCCCAGCTGCCTTAGGCAGCTGGGCCATAGAAGGTTCACGCTGCACGCTGCATGCTGCACGCTACACGTTCACGTGAAGAACCGGACCCTGGGCCATTAAACTTCAACTTTTCTCGGTAGTCGTCCATTTTATCTCCCTAGACCCGTTCTGATTGGCTGGCGCGGCGGTGACCTTGGGGTCGTGCATGCATTGACTGGAATTTCCATCTTCACGCCTAGAAAAAAGTGTGCATGTTCATTTCTCGCTTCACGCGTGAAGTGTGCAGCATGCAACGTGAACGCCGTTCTATGGCCCAGAGCAAGTCATGCTACGTTTGTCCACTTTTCTTTACACGCGTGAACCTTCTATGGCCCAGCTGCCTTACAACACCCTGTGACGCAGCAGTCTGAAAAAAAATGCATGTAGTTGGCTTCACATGCCTCAGAGGAAACACACACTTACACCTTTACCCTATCCAGTTGGTAGCTGTCGTTTGATAGGAGAGACCTGACTGGTGGTTGGGGGAAAAGATTTGATGTGTCAATCATTAATAGATTGAAAATCTATTCAAAATACCCCCCCCCAATTTTCTCCCTAATATAGTCATGGCTGTTAAGGGTGGGGAGATGTGGTGAGTTAGGATCCAATAGCAGAACACAAACCAGAAAATCCAATGAATAAAAAATGATTTAATTAAAGTCCAAAAAAAAAGAGTCAACAAACAAAAATAGCAAAAATAATCCAGACAACAACGAGGTAGACAAAGTGCTAATATGAAAAAACATGAAAAATAGTTCAGACAACAACCATAATGCAAAAAACAAGAAAAAAAGACAAAACATGAGCACAAAAAACTGTGGCGAAGACAAGGCAAAACAGAGACCAAAAATCAGGAAGCAAAAAATGGCACAGAGACAGCATGAGAAACAGACAAGACATTCTAGCAAAGTGCCCTTTTGAGAACGGCCTATTTATACACAGCAGAGCAGACCAGGAAGTGAATGCCGGCAAGATGGAAGTTCCGTCCCGGATCCGGATTGCGCTGAACTGGGAGATAGTAAATCCTCCGGAGTGGAAGTCCGGGGCGGATCATGACAATGGCCAATTCCCACCCACCAGATAGGGTTCCCCAATCACACATCATCTACCACCGAAGGAGGACAAAGGCCATTATGTGCTTCCTTCAAGACACAGGACGCCAACTGACTGTATTTTTTCGAACTGCTGCCCAGTAACACACCCAGTAGAAAGTGCTATCTGCCCTCTTCCTTATGTATGAATACGGAATAAGACACCCATGATTGGCTAGTGTCAGTGTGATTGATGAGGGAGAGAGTATGCTCGCTGACAGCACAGGCTGGATGGCATCATCAGGATTTGAAATCGCGAGCTCCAGATAATAGGGTGAATGCTTTTCTGCCCTTTCAGCACCCCTACTTCACAAGTCCTTGTGTTCTAAGCACTCTACCAGACATGTTTCCAGATAAATGCTAGCCATCAAGAGCCTACAACACTGTAAAATGCTCTCTCTCTCTCTCTCTCTCTCTCTCTCTCTCTCTCTCTCTGTCTGTGTCTCCATCTCCCTCTCTCTCTCAGGTACCATGATGCTCAGGATGTGACCAGCAATTTCCTGGGAGCCATGTGGCTCATCTCCATCACCTTCCTCTCCATTGGTTATGGAGACATGGTGCCTCATACCTACTGTGGCAAGGGAGTGTGTCTTCTGACTGGCATTATGGTACACACACGCATACGCGCACACACACGGTCTGTGAATATTACACAAATTGCATTAATATGGCTACATTTTGTTATGTGACATGCAGTATAACACAACTTGGAAGGAAAAATATGGCTATATGACAGAATCAGTAAATGCTGTACTTCTACGTGACCTGGTTTTGCTAGTGCTCCCATGATGCACACTGGAAGTTTCTAATGTGGTGAGACACAGCTGGAATATAGATCCATTAACAATATCATATTGCTGTAGCTTGAATGGATCTGCTAATGTGTTCTAGCTAGAATAGATTAGCCAATTTGAGCTTCTTGATTCTTTCTGTCTGGCACTCCGTGTCTGGTGCAACCCCCCACCCCCACCCACACACACACACACACATTTCTCCGTCTGCCTAAGGGGATTTATCAGTCAGACAAGAGCTGTGAAGGAGCCTGGTTGTTTTTATTATTTTATTATATTGCGTGTGTGTGTGTTTCAGGAATTAGTGTGTTTGTGCGTACATTTACTCTGTGGATGCTTCATGGTGTTTTGAGAATATGTCCCCTGCTCCTGTCTCTCTGTTAGCCTAGCTGTCTGTTTCTCTCTTACACACACACAAACATGCATTTAGTCACTACATGCAGATAATTTGCTTAGTTTCCAGTCTGGGGTGGCACAGTGGTGTAGTGCTGTTGCCTCACAGCAAGAAGGTCCTGGGTTCGAGCCCCGGGGCCGGCGAGGGCCTTTCTGTGCGGAGTTTGCATGTTGTCCGCGTGGGTTTCCTCCGGGTGCTCCGGTTTCCTCCACAGTCCAAAGACATGCAAGTTAGGTTAACTGGTGACTCTAAATTGACCGTAGGTGTGAATGTGAGTGTGAATGGTTGTCTGTGTTTATGTGTCAGCCCTGTGATGACCTGGCGACTTGTCCAGGGTGTACCCCGCCTTTCGCCCGTAGTCAGCTGGGATAGGCTCCAGCTTGCCTGCGACCCTGTAGAAGGATAAAGCGGCTAGAGATAATGAGATGAGATGAGTTTCCAGTCTTTCTCTCTTTCTCCTTTCCAATCCTATTACACTGCATATTTACACATATACTTACACACACATGTGTTCACAATCACACAGGCACACACAAAAGCCCAACCTAATATAGCCTCTGTTTAATTCTGCCTTACACCCACATGCACAGACCAACATAGATCATAGAGAAACTATTGCTCAGAAGGGTTTTGAAATCATTTTTCATGACAGTGATATACCATCCATTTTGTGTGCTGGAAAGGTGTAGGAAACTGTAGCCATAGGGTAAAAAAAAAGCACATCTTGAAAGAATGAAAGAAACAGAGAGTGAGAAAAACGACATTGTGATTTATTTTCTTGTCGTGAGTGATTTTAATGACTTTCTATAGGCGGAATTATGGGACTTGTTGCTATGACAACACTGAAGGCCAGCTGGGTTGGAATATACCACCGCCCTGAAGGGGTGTCGGTTGGAGAGAGAGAGGTTGTTAGACTGGTACATGGGTTTGGGTGCCAGGAGGAGGGCAGTGCCAGGGTGATCTGTTTTTTGTTCACTGGAAGCCATCAGTCTCTCTGTATCTATCAGAGCTTTGTTTTCTCTCTCTCTCTCTGCCATATATGGCAGAGCTAAATAGCCTGTTAGCTATAGTTATGTTATATATTCTTTGGCATTTTGTACAATTCTAACAGCTGAGCAGAAGAACTGCCATGTAAATAGACTGATATTTATTCATGAAAAAGTGCTGTAATTCCTACACAGTTCATCTGAGAGTATGATGTGAGTGACTATTGATAGGACCACATTATATCAGTGCAATCTGTGTACATACAGAACCAAAACAATTCTGTTCGTACTATTTTAAGTGCAATCCGTGTACATATAGAACCATACAATAGATTTCTGTTTATGTTCTGTTTATACCATTTTACCAGTGCAACTCTGTATACTTGACTATTTATTTTTATACTTTATTTGTCCTCCCCCCTTTTTTTTCTTTCTTTCTTTCTATAACTCATAATGAGTCAACAGCACCTTCAATTTTGTTGTACCTTTGGAAAAGTGACAATGACAATAAAGACTTATCTTATCTTATCTTATCATTACCACTGGGCGGCATGGTGGTGTAGTGGTTAGCGCTGTCGCCTCACAGCAAGAAGGTCCTGGGTTCGAGCCCCGGGGCCGGCGAGGGCCTTTCTGTGTGGAGTTTGCATGTTCTCCCCGTGTCCGCGTGGGTTTCCTCCGGGTGCTCCGGTTTCCCCCACAGTCCAAAGACATGCAGGTTAGGTTAACTGGTGATTCTAAATTGACCGTAGGTGTGAATGTGAGTGTGAATGGTTGTCTGTGTCTATGTGTCAGCCCTGTGATGACCTGGCGACTTGTCCAGGGTGTACCCCGCCTTTCGCCCATAGTCAGCTGGGATAGGCTCCAGCTTGCCTGCGACCCTGTAGAAGGATAAAGCGGCTAGAGATAATGAGATGAGATGAGATCATTACCACTTGAGTAGCTGGAATAGACAGAGCTTTATTATCCCAATGGAAAACATCTAATATTGCATTTTGTGATAGAAGTGGGCGATCTTCCAGATTGTATCTCACAGTAAAAAAAAAATAAATAAAATTTTTATTATTATATGAAGAAGAAGGGGGCGGCACGGTGGTGTAGTGGTTAGCGCTGTCGCCTCACAGCAAGAAGGTCCTGGGTTCGAGCCCCGGGGCCGGCGAGGGCCTTTCTGTGCGGAGTTTGCATGTTCTCCCCGTGTCCGCGTGGGTTTCCTCCGGGTGCTCCGGTTTCCCCCACAGTCCAAAGACATGCAGGTTAGGTTAACTGGTGACTCTAAATTGACCGTAGGTGTGAATGTGAGTGTGAATGGTTGTCTGTGTCTATGTGTCAGCCCTGTGATGACCTGGCGACTTGTCCAGGGTGTACCCCGCCTTTCGCCCGTAGTCAGCTGGGATAGGCTCCAGCTTGCCTGCGACCCTGTAGAAGGATAAAGCGGCTAGAGATAATGTGATGTGTGATGTGATGAAGAAGAAGCCTTTATTTATCACATGCACACTCAAGCACAGTGAAAGTCATCCTCTGCATTTAACCCATCTGAAGCAGTGAACACACACATACATACACACAAGTGAGCAATGAGTACACACATATACCCAGAGTAGTGGGTAGCTATGCTACAGTGCCTGGGGAGCAGTTGGGGGTTAGGTGCCTTGCTCAAGGGCACTTCAGCCCAAGGCTGTCCCATGTTAACCTAACCACATGTTAGGTTGAACTGTGGGGGAAACCGGAGCACCTGGAGGAAACCCACACAGATACAGTGAGAACATGCAAACTCCACACAGAAAGGCCCTTGTTGGCCGCTGGGCTTGAACCCAGAACCTTCTTGCTGTGAGGCAACAGTGCTACCCAGTACACCACCGTGCTGCCCCTATAATAATAATAATAATAACTAGGCACTGCATCTCATTCTCATCTCATTATCTCTAGCCGCTTTATCCTTCTACAGGGTCACAGGCAAGCTGGAGCCTATCCCAGCTGACTACGGGCGAAAGGCAGGGTACACCCTGGACAAGTCGCCAGGTCATCACAGGGCTGACACATAGACACAGACAACCATTCACACTCACATTCACACCTACGGTCAATTTAGAGTCACCAGTTAACCTAACCTGCATGTCTTTGGACTGTGGGGGAAACCGGAGCACCCGGAGGAAACCCACGCGGACACGGGGAGAACATGCAAACTCCGCACAGAAAGGCCCTCGCCGTCCACGGGGCTCGAACCCAGACCCTCTTGCTGTGAGGCGACAGCGCTAACCACTACACCACCGTGCCGCCCCTAGGCACTGCATCACTAATAATAATAATATATATTTTCTTATCAGTGCAATCTGTGTACATACAGAACCAAAACAATTCTGTTTGTACTATTTTAAGTGCAATCCGTGTACATATAGAACCATACAATAGATTTCTGTTGATATTCTGTTTATACCATTTTAACAGTGCAACTCTGTATACTTGACTATTTATTTTTATACTTTATTTGTTCTCCCCTTTTTTCTTTTTTCCCCTTCTTTTTTCTTTTTTTATTTCTACAACTCATAATGAATCAACAGCACCTTCAATTTCATTGTACCTTTGGAAAAGTGACAATGACAATAAAGACTTATCTTATCTGAATAATAATAGGGCGGCACGGTGGTGTAGTGGTTAGCGCTGTTGCCTCACAGCAAGAAGGTCCGGGTTCGAGCCCCGTGGCCGGCGAGGGCCTTTCTGTGTGGAGTTTGCATGTTCTCCCCGTGTTCGCATGGGTTTCCTCCGGGTGCTCCGGTTTCCCCCACAGTCCAAAGACATGCAGGTTAGGTTAACTGGTGACTCTAAATTGACCGTAGGTGTGAATGTGAGTGTGAATGGTTGTCTGTGTCTATGTATCAGCCCTGTGATGACCTGGCGACTTGTCCAGGGTGTACCCTGCCTTTCGCCCGTAGTCAGCTGGGATAGGCTCCAGCTTGCCTGCGACCCTGTAGAAGAATAAAGCGGCTAGAGATAATGAGATGAGATAATAGGGTGGCACGGTGGTGTAGTGGTTAGCGCTGTCGCCTCACAGCAAGAAGGTCCGGGTTCGAGCCCCGTGTACGGCGAGGGCCTTTCTGTGCGGAGTTTGCATGTTCTCCCCGTGTCCGCGTGGGTTTCCTCCGGGTGCTCTGGTTTCCCCCACAGTCCAAAGACATGCAGGTTAGGTTAACTGGTGACTCTAAATTGACCGTAGGTGTGAATGTGAGTGTGAATGGTTGTCCTCTAGCCGCTTTAACCTCTAGCCGCTTTATATAATCCTCTAGCCGCTTTATCCTTCTACAGGGTCGCAGGCGAGCTGGAGCCTATCCCAGCTGACTACGGGCGAAAGGAGGGGTACACCCTGGACAAGTCGCCAGGTCATCACAGGGCTGACACATAGACACAGACAACCATTCACACTCACATTCACACCTACAGTCAATTTAGAGTCACCAGTTAACCTAACCTGCATGTCTTTGGACTGTGGGGGAAACCGGCGCACCCAGAGGAAACCCACGCGGACACGGGGAGAACATGCAAACTCCGCACAGAAAGGCCCTCGCCGTCCACGGGGCTCGAACCCGGACCTTCTTGCTGTGAGGCGACAGCGCTAACCACTACACCACCGTGCCGCCCGAGATGAGATAATAATAATAATTATTATTATTATTATTATAGGTTCTAGGTTAGTCTTTGCTACATAACACTTTCTAAAAGCTATTTATTATTTAATTTAGATTATGTGGCACATCTGTCATACATGTTCTAAAAACAGTAATGTATTAGAACAATTGAGATATTTCTGTCAAGCTGAATTGTGACAACATCCATTGTAAAAAGTGCTATACAAATAATACTGAATTGAATTGAAATGGTGGTGCAGTGATTAGCACTGTCGCCTCGCAGCAAGCAGGTTCTGGGTTCGAACCTGCCAGTCAACTGGAGCCTTTCTGTGTGGAGAACACATAATTTTCTCGGTTCTCCAATTTCCTCCCACAGTCCAAAGACATGCAGACTAGGTTAACTGGCAACTTTATAGACTCCTTGCACTGATATCACACTTACATTGGCAATCGTTGCTAACCTTGTCCTGGGGGACAAGTGAACTTTGTTTACATATTGAAGACAAGCAATACTGAAGATGTCAGACGTCTGTAGTTCGAAGAAAGCTACAGCTAAAAAAGCTCTATTACCATATTACTTGGATAACCTTAGTCAGAAAGAAGCAAATTATAGATATACGTGGAAATTAAAGTTTATTAGTGGTTACGATCCATAAAAAAATCCTCAAAACAATTGGAGTGATGCTGTAGATTTGTGGCCCAGCATTACCTACATAGATATTGGACTGTACCTTCTCACTGCATTTTCTCTGTTTTAATTTTTTAAAAATTTATCATTTGCTGGAAGAGAAGAGCAGGAAGGATTGAGTATCAAGCAGCTGTGCTTTATTTACACCTGATACTAAAACTTGTAGCATCCTATCAACCACCGCATATATGTGAACAAAAAGCCCCAAAATGCTACTTACCCACGTAAAAACGATACAGGATTTATCTTGTAGTGTCCTGTTCCCCAGATCTTTAACCCAGCCACATACAAAAAGTTGTACGTCTCCATGCTCTTCTAGGTTTTCATCTATTTGTTCATGTAGAACAATGTCTGCAGCACCAAGGAGTTTGAAATTTTTCAAATCATCAGAAAAATCCTTTTTTACTAGCATGTAAGGATCTATCCCATCACAAAGAGCAACTGTCTGAAGCTATCTTGACCATGCATTGGCCTCTAAACTGCAAAAATAGTCAGAGATGGTTTCACGAGCTCTTTACATGCTGGCGGCCAAATTGGTTTGTCTGGCCACCACTTCATTCACCGGAAGTAAACTCGCAAGCAAAAGTCACATGACTGAATACAACCTATATTCTATTCTAGGTTAAACACTCACAAACAATGACAGAAAAAAATTTAACTCTGTGGATTGTCAGTGAAAAAAAAATGGCAAGGTGGCGGCCGCACACTGCAACTGTATGGCAGGCCTTGGACAGAGCTGCTGTCACATAGCATCATTGTTGTGGGCTTTTGAAGCTGGAGTGAAACAAAGGGATTCACTGACCATTACAGATAAAAAGGTATACTGGGTTCTTCCTACTGCTGTGAAAAAAGTCTCCTACTCCCAGATCAGAGATATTTCCTTTCTAAAGAAATGCCCAAGTCAAGTTCCTAAGCCACAATCAGAAGTTCCAGGGAGATGGTGATACCTTTTATCTTTTTCTCTATTTGAACAATTGGAACAACCAAAAACAGTACAAAAATGAGCCATTTTTGAAACAGATTAAGCCTTGCTTACAGGAAAGACAGTGTCAGGTTGTCCCCCAGGAGAAATTATCACGTGATGTGTGACATCATGCCCAAGTGGTCTACAGTGCTCAGTGTAAATGAGTACACCCCCTTTGAAAAGTAACATTTTAAACAATATCTCAATGAACACAAACAATTTCCAAAATGTTGACAAGACAAAGTTTAATATAAAATCTGTTTAACTTATAACGTGAAAGTAAGGTTAATAATATAACTTAGATTACACATTTTTTTCAGTTTTACTCAAATTAGGGTGTGCAAAAATGAGTACACCCCACAACAAAAACTACTACATCTAGTACTTTGTATGGCCTCCATGATTTTTAATGACAGCACCAAGTCTTCTAGGCATGGATTGAACAAGTTGGTGATATTTTGCAACATCAGTCTTTTTCCATTCTTCAACAATGACCTCTTTTAGTGACTGGATGCTGGATGGAGAGTGATGTTCAACTTGTCTCTTCAGAATTCCCCAAAGAAAATAATTTCTTTACACCACAAAGCTGAAGGCTACAAGAAGATCAGCAAAGCTTTACTTATCAGTCAGAATACTGTAGTACAAAAATTTAAGAAAGATGGAACTGCAACCATCTCACAGAGACATCCAGGTCATCCACGGAAGTTAACACCTCGACAGGAGCGTCTTCTGATGAGAAGGATTGAAGAAAAACGGCATGCAAGTTCACTGCAGTTATCTAAAGAAGTAGAAAGCCAAACTGGGGTGACTATTTCCCGTGACACAATAAGGCGTACACTGTAGAGGAATGGCATGCATGGATGCCGTCCATGAAATAAGCCTCACCTAAAGCCCAGGCACAAAAAAGCCCGCCTAGAGTTTGCCAGGGCCCATGCTGACAAAGATGAAGACTACTGGGACTCTATACTCTGGAGTGATGAGACCAAGATAAATGTTTTTGGAACTGATGGCTTCAAAACTGTATGGCGTCACAAAGGTGAGGAATACAAAGAAAAATGCATGGTGCCTACAGTGAAACATGGTAGTGGCAATGTCCTTATGTGGGGCTGCATGAGTGCTGCTGGTGTCGGGGAGCTGCATTTCATTGATGGCTTCATGAATTCACAAATGTATTGCTCTATACCGAAAGAGAAGATGCTACCATCTTCTTGGTGCCCTTGGTCGTTGTGCACTTTTCCAACATGACTAAACACACATCTAAGGCCACTGTTGGATTTCTGAAGAAGAACAGGGTGAAAGTGATTCAGTGGCCAAGTATGTCTCCTGATCTGAACCCAATCGAACACCTATGGGGAATTCTGAAGAGACAAGTTGAGCATCACTCTCCATCCAGCATCCAGTCACTAAAAGAGGTCATTGTTGAAGAATGGAAAAAGATTGATGTTGCAAAATGTCACCAACTTGTTCATTCCATGCCTAGGAGACTTGGTGCTGTCTTTAAAAATTATGGAGGCCATACAAAGTACTAGATGTAGTAGTTTTTGTTGTGGGGTGTACTCATTTTTGCACACCCTAATTTGAGTAAAACTGAAAAAATGTGTAATCTAAGTTTATATTATTAACCTTACTTTCACGTTATAAGTTAAACAGATGTTATATTAAACTTTGTCTTGTCAACATTTTGGAAATTGTTTGTGTTCATTGAGATATTGTTTAAAATGTTACTTTTCAAAGGGGGTGTACTCATTTACGCTGAGCACTGTATATTGCCCATAAGCATGAATGTGAGTGTGAGTGGTTGTCTGTCTCTCTGTGTTAGCCAGGGTGTACCATGCCTCTCATCCAGTGCCAGCTCATCCATGAATAAAATGCTGTATTGATTATGTAGTAATTAAAGCTTTGGATATCAATTACAGTCAATGAAAACAAGAATAAAATACCCCAAATTCTAAAAGAACAGAAGCTATGCGGGCGGCATGGTGATGTAGTGGTTAGCGCTGTCGCCTCACAGCAAGAAGGTCCGGGATCGAGCCCCGTGGCCGGCGAGGGCCTTTCTGTGCGGAGTTTGCATGTTGTCCGCGTGGGTTTCCTCCGGGTGCTCCGGTTTCCCCCACAGTCCAAAGACATGCAGATTAGGTTAACTGGTGACTCTAAATTGACCGTAGGTGTGAATGTGAGTGTGAATGGTTGTCTGTGTCTATGTGTCAGCCCTGTGATGACCTGGCGACTTGTCCAGGGTGTACCCCGCCTTTCGCCCGTAGTCAGCTCGGATAGGCTCCAGTTTGCCAGCGACCCTGTAGAACAGGATAAAGCGGCTAGAGATAATGAGATGAGATGAGAAGCTATGCTGAATACAGTAAAAGAAAGAAAAATAAATCTTCCTAAACGCGAGCAGTGTTTTTACACCACATGGTGAATGATTATGATGTAGTGCAGTCATTTCGAGAGCTGGCACACTTCTGATCAATAACAGAAACATTAATCCTTTTTGGTTTTAATGAAATCCAAGAGTGTGTTATGTAGCGAGTATGTGAGCCAAAGCTAAAGCATGTTTTTTTAATGCATGAAGGCCAAGATCCAAGCCAAAGAACACAACAATGCTTTATGTAGGAGAATCATAGAACATCACTGTGGCAGCAGGGGCGTGGCCGAGCATCGGTCAAGTCAAGTCAAGTTTATTTGTATAGCACTTTTAACAATAAACATTGTCACAAAGCAGCTTTACAGAGTTTGAACGACTTAAAATATGAGCTAATTTAATCCCCAATCTATCCCCAACGAGCACGTCTGTGGCGACGGTGGCAAGGAAAAACTCCCTCAGACGACACGAGGAAAAAAACCTCAAGAGGAACCAGACTCAAAAGGGAACCCATCCCCATCTGGGCAACAACAGACAACATGACTATAACATTAACAGTCCTAACAAAGTCAGCTTCATTGATGCTATAAACCCCCCACCAACGGAAACCCAAGTGCAAAACCGTTCACGACAACCGCAGTCCCAAAGGTGGCAAGTCAACTGCAGTCCCAAAGTCAGCAAGTCAACTGCAGTCCTAAAGTCAGCAAGTCAACTGCAGTCCCCAGTCACAAAAACACCACTGCAAGAGTCCAGAACATCCTCCAGGCGCGACCCCCAACTGTCCACATGGGGCCGCCCTCCACAGGAGTGATGCGATGAGACTACAACCAGACACAGGGCACCAGGATGGACCAGGCAGGTCCGAGGAGCAGAAGAGGCCAGCATCTTGATCCCAGGACCAACATGTAACTCAGAGGGACAGATTTTGGGGGGTGGGAGAGAAGAGAGAGAAAACACAGGTTGTTAGATACAGTGGTGCTTGAAAGTTTGTGAACCCTTTAGAATTTTCTATATTTCTGCATAAATATGACCAAAACATCATCAGATTTTCACACAAGTCATAAAAGTAGATAAAGAGAACCCAATTAAACAAATGATACAAAAATATTATACTTGGTCATTTATTTATTGAGGAAAATGATCCAATATTACATATCTGTCAGTGGCAAAAGTATGTGAACCTTTGCTTTCAGTATCTGATGTGACCCCCTTGTGCAGCAATAACTGCAACTAAATGCTTCCAGTAACTATTGATCAGTCCTGCACACCGGCTTGGAGGAATTTTAGTCCATTCTTCCATACAGAACAGCTTCAACTCTGGGATGTTGGTGGGTTTCCTCACATGAACTGCTCGCTTCAGGTCCTTCTGCAACATTTCGATTGGCTTAAGGTCAGGACTTTGACTTGGCCATTCCAAAACATTAACTTTATTCTTCTTTAACCATTCTTTGGTAGAACAACTTGTGTGCTTAGGGTCGTTGTCTTGCTGCATGACCCACCTTCTCTTGAGATTCAGTTCATGGACAGATGTCCTGACATTTTCCTTTAGAATTCGCTGGTATAATTCAGAATTCATTGTTCCATCAATGATGGCAAGCCGTCCTGGCCCAGATGCAGCAAAACAGGCCCAAACCATGATACTACCACCACTATGTTTCACAGATGGGATAAGGTTCTTATGCTGGAATGCAGTGTTGTCCTTTCTCCAAACATAACGCTTCTCATTTAAACCAAAATGTTCTATTTTGGTCTCATCCGTCCACAAAATATTTTTTCCAATAGCCTTCTGGCTTGTCCACGTGATCTTTAGCAAACTGCAGACGAGCAGCAATGTTCTTTTTGGAGAGCATTGGCTTTCTCCTTGCAACCCTGCCATGCACACCATTCTTGTTCAGTGTTCTCCTGATGGTGGACTCATGAACATTAACATTAGCTAATGTGAGAGAGGCCTTCAGTTGCTTAGAAGTTACCCTGGGGTCCTTTTTGACCTCGCTGACTATTACACGCCTTGCTATTGGAGTGATCTTTGTTGGTCAACCACTCCTGGGCAGGGTAACAATGGTCTTGAATTTCCTCCATTTGTACACAATCTGTCTGACTGTGGATTGGTGGAGTCCAAACTCTTTAGAGATGGTTTTGTAACCTTTTCCAGCCTGATGAGCATCAACAACGCCTTTTCTGAGGTCCTCAGAAATCTCCTTCGTTTGTGCCATGATACACTTCCACAAACATGTGTTGTGAAGATCAGACTTTGATAGATCCCTGTTCTTTAAATAAAACAGGGTGCCCACTCACATGTGATTGTCATCCCATTGATTGAAAACACCTGACTCTAATTTCACCTTCAAATTAACTGCTAATCCTAGAGGTTCACATACTTTTGCCACTCACAGATATGTAACATTGGATCATTTTCCTCAACAAATAAACGACCAAGTCTAATATTTTTGTCTCATTTGTTTAACTGGGTTCTCTTTATCTACTTTTAGGACTTGTGTGAAAATCTGATGATGTTTTAAGTCATATTTATGCAGAAATATAGAAAACTCTAAAGGGTTCACAAACTTTCAAGCACCACTGTATGCCCAATGTCACCTGAATAAGTAGGAACAGTATAAATATTGCACTGAGTACAAGCAGGGACTCCGGCAACTATGACAGCATAACTAAAAGGGGAGAGCCAGAAGGTAACACAGGCATGAGGGAGCCCCGGGACATAAAGCAGCCAGCCACTACACCGTCAACAAACTCGAGTGAGCAAGCAAGTGGGGACTGACAGCATCCATACATCCCAGTTTACCAAAACACTCTATGTCTGAGGACCCTCCAGATCTACACCTTTACCTCATAAACACCATTAACAAAAGGCTTGACTAAACAGATATGTTTTCAGCCTAGACTTAAACGCTGAGACTGTGTCTGATTCCCAAACACTACTTGGAAGGCTGTTCCATAACTGTGGGACTTTGTAAGAAAAGGCTCTGCCCCCTGATGTAGCCTTCACTATACGAGGTACGAGCAGGTAGCCTGCACCTTTTGATCCAAGTAGGCGTGGCGGGTCATAGAGGACCAGAAGTTCACTCAGGTACTGTGGCACGAGACCAGTGCTTTAAAGGTCAATAGTAGTATTTTATAATCAATACGAAATTTGATTGGGAGCCAATGCAGTGTGGATAAGACAGGGGTGATGTGGTCATATTTTCTAGTTCTAGTAAGGACTCTTGCTGCTGCATTTTGAACTAACTGGAGCTTGTTTATGCACTTATTGGAATATCCAGACAGTAAGGCATTACAATAATCCAACCTGGAGGTAACGAAAGCATGAACTAGTTTTTCTGCGTCATGTAGTGACATTAAATTTCTTATCTTAGCAATATTTCTGAGATGAAAGAAAGCTATCTAGGTAACGTTATCAATGTGAGTTTTGAATGAAAGATTGGGGTCAATAATCACTCCGAGGTCTTTTACTGCTGCACGCAAAGAAACAGAAAGGCCGTCCAGAGTTACTATGTAATCAGAAAACTTACTTCTAGCTGCATGTGGTCCTAATACAAGTACTTCAGTCTTGTCAGAGTTAAGCAGAAGGAAGTTAATAAGCATCCAGTGTCTAATGTCCTTTACACATTCCTCAATTCTATTAAGCTGGTGTCTCTCATCAGGTTTTGCAGAAACATACAACTGTGTGTCATCAGCATAACAGTGGAAACTAATACAATGTTTATGAATAATATCACCCAGAGGTAACATATATAAAGAAAAACGCAGTGGACCCAAGACAGAACCTTGTGGAACACCAAACTTTACCTCAGTACGTCTAGAAATATCACAATTTATATCAACAAACTGATAGCGAAAAGTTAAATAAGAGCTGAGCCAGGAGAGGGCCGTTCCCTTAACCCCCACAACATTTTCTAGTCTATCCAGAAGAATGGAATGATCAGTGGTATCAAATGCTGCACTAAGGTCAAGCAACACAAGCAGTGAGACACAGCCCTGATCAGACGCCAACAGTAGGTCATTTACTACTTTAACCAAAGCTGTCTCTGTGCTATGATGAGGTCTAAATCCTGACTGATACATTTCATAGATGTTATTCCTATGTAAATATGAGCATAACTGCTGTGCCACAGCTTTTTCAAGGATCTTGGAGATAAAGGGGAGGTTTGATATTGGCCGATAATTGGACAGCTGACAGGGATCAAGGTCAGGTTTTTTAATCAGGGGTTTGATAACTGCTAGTTTAAAGGATTTGGGTACATAGCCAATTGTAAGAGAAGAATTTTTTATTTTTAGAAGCGGTTCAATTACTTCAGGTATTATCTGTTTGAATAGACGTGTAGGTAAGGGATCTAGTACACAAGTTGAGGCTTTTGATGCCAAGATTAATGAAAGTAATTCAGTTTCTTTTAGGGGAGTAAAACATTCTAATTGCTGATCTGATACAGTTATATTGTTAACTACAGGGTCACTTACATTGTCTGACCTTAAATTAGTAGTTTGAATTTTTTGTCAGATACTCTCAATTTTGTCATTAAAAAATTCATGAAATCGTTGCTACTACATACTGCAGGTATGCATGTATCTATAGTGGACTTATTCCTGGTTAATTTTGCTGCAGTATTAAATAGGAATCTAGGATTATTTTTGTTATCTTCTATTAGGTCTGTGAATGGAAGGCGGAATCAGGGAAGGTGAGTGGTCGTGTCACTACACCTGTTGTCAATTAATGTGTGTTTGTGTGTCTCCTTCAGTGACTGCACCTGATAAAAGGACAGCGAGAAGGGGAGGTTGGTGCCGAGGGCTCGTTGACAGCCTGTATGTGTGTGTGCGCGTGCGTGCGTGTGTGAGAGAGTGAGAGTTTTTTGGAACCCTATAGCTGAAAAGCTATAAAATAAAAATAAAAAAAATTTTAAAAACCCTCTTCGATACAAACAGCCGCCTGCCGTACTTCTGTGCTCCACCCACACCTGAATCTCGCTACAGTGGTGCTGAAACCCGGGACGAGTGCAGAAGGGAACAGCCCCATAGAATCCTTGCCTTTCAAGGACCTCATCCATGCCCTCGCCATAGCCCAGCAGAACCAGCACCAAGCGCTGGTCGCCCTCCGGAAGGAGCAAGAACAATGGTCGAAGCCTTGATGCTGGCCCAACGGGAAGATCACCAGGAGTTCCGGCACCTGCTCGCATCGGCGGGGCCCACAATCGGCACCGGAGCGGACCCTCCCCACCTCATCCTAACAAAGATGAGTCTGCACGATGACCCAGAAGCCTTCCTCACGCTCTTCGAACAGGCAGCAGAGGCGTGGTGTTGGCCGGTGGACCAGCGCGCGGCACCCCTCCTTCCCCTGCTGATGGGCGAGGTGCAGCTGGCCATGCTGCAGCTCCCCGCTGACAGCCGGCTTGTGTATGCGGACCTATGGAGAGCCATCCTCCAGCATGTCGGCCGCTCCCCAGAGCAACAGCATCAGCACTTCCACTCACTGCGCTTGGAGGAGGTCGGCCGGCCGTTCGCGTTTGGGCAGCAACTCCGGGACGCCTGCCAGCGGTGGCTGAGGGCAGACGACCACTATGCCGGGGGAGTGATCGACCTGGTGACACTGGAACAATTCATCGCGCGACTTCCGGAAGGAATGGTGGAGTGGGTCCAGTGTCATCGCCCAGCGTCGCTGGGCCAGGTGATCGAGCTGGCAGAGGACCACATGGCGGCAGTTCCAATGGCAGGAAGGCGTGCCTCCTCTTCTCCACTCTCTTCTCTCTCCCCCTCTCCCTCTGCTTCCCGTCCTCGCCCCATTCCCACACCACGGAGGCAGGGGTGGCTCCCCCCAGTCGGCCCGGCGCACCTGTGGTGTCCTCCTGTTTCCCTCTTCCTTGTCTGTGTCTCCTCCCCCTCAGGTGAGCGATGTCCGTAACACTGGTGCACTGGAGCGTCCCGTGCTGTACATTAGCTGAAAGCTGTCGATGCGAGAGGGCAGGTACAGCAGGTACGAGAGGTCCCCAACACGCCAGAAACCGCCCCCTCTTTAGTGTCTGTCCACGTTCTATTTCGAGAGGAAAACATAGTGTAAAGGCAGCGGTTAACCCTCGTCTCACCTACTCGCTAATTTTGGGGACTGATTGGCCGGGGTTTAAGGAATTAATGACGCACATAGTGAAGAGTGGATGCTGCCATAATTCAGCTAGGGAAAGCCCCAGAGTAGCATTGGCGGGAGAAGCTGTCACAGAGCTGTCTACATCAGCACCGCATCAGGGTGGTACATGGAGTGAGGCGCGCCCTGCCCCTCCTCCCTCTCTCAGGGATTCCCTTGGGGATTTCCCGTTAGAACAGTTAGAACAGATGGGACCCTGCGGCATGCATTTGACCAAGTGAGAGTAATCGATGGTCAAATTCTCCAGCCAAATGCGACGCCGGCCTTCCTCTACTTTGCTATTATTAAGGATAGGCTATACCGAGTGATGCAGGACACTCAAACTGGTGAAAAGATAACACAGCTGTTAATTCCAAAGAGCCGCCGGGAATTCATATTCCAGGCGGCTCACTTTAATCCCATGGCTGGACACTTGGGGCAGGATAAGACACTAGCCCAAATAATTGCCCGGTTCTATTGGCCAGGGATTCGTGGGGATGTCCGTCAGTGGTGTACGGCATGCCGCGAATGCCAATTCGTAAATCCCACGGCCACTCCAAAAGAGCCTTTGCGCTCTCTCCCTTTAATCGAGACCCCTTTCGAAAGAATTGGGATGGATCTCGTCGGGCCATTAGATCAGTCAGCACGGGGATATCGCTTTATTTTAGTTCTGGTGGACTATGCAATGCGATACCTGGAAGCAATACCTCTCCACAATATCTCAGCATGCAGTATAGTAGAATCATTCTTCCGCTTTATCTCCCGGGTCAGGATTCCGAAAGCAGTCCTGACAGACCAAGGCACTACATTCATGTCACACACACTGCGAGAGCTGTATGGGTTACTGGGGATTAAGCCTATCCGCACCAGCGTTTATCACCCACAAGCTGATGGCTTAGTAGAAAGGTTTAATTGAACCCTCAAAAATATAATTTGGAAGTTTGTAAGTGAAGATGCATGTAATTGGGATAAGTGGCTCGAGCCCCTGTTATTTGCAGTACGAGAGGTCCCACAAGCCTCCACAAGGTTTTCACCGTTTGAATTGAATAGGCATAAACCGCGTGGCATTTTGGACGTGCTACGTGAAAATTGTGAGGAGGAACCTTCACTCAGTAAGAACGAAATTCAATACGTTCTCGACCTGCACGCCAAACTCCACACATTCACACACTTAACCCAGGAGAATTTGCGGCAGGTGCAAGAACGTAAAGTCCGACTGTACGACAGGGGCACGCACCTTAGGGAGTTCACACCGGGAGACAAAGTACTCGTATTGTTGCCTACATCGAGGTCCAAATTGGTCGCCAAGTGGCAAGGGCCCTTCGAGGTCACATGGCGAGTCGTGGACATCGACTATGAGGTGAGGCGAACGGACAGGGGTGGGGCATTACAGATTTACCACCTCAATCTGTTAAAATGTTGGAATGAGGAGGTCCCCATGGCATTGGTGTCGGTAATTCTGGAGAAGGCGGAGCTGGGGCCAGAGGTTCAAAAAAGAAAATTGACATCGCCCACCGCTCCGGTCCCCTGTGGAGACCACCTCTCCCCGACCCAGCTCATGGAGGTAGTCCAGTTGCAGAAAGAATTTTCCGACGTGTTTTCGCCCCTGCCTGGCCGCACCCACCTCATAGAACACCACATTGAGACGCCCCCGGGGGTGGTAGTGTGCAGCCGCCCTTACTGCCTGCCCAAACACAAAAAAAAGGTGGTCCGGGATGAACTTGAAGCCATGCTCGAAATGGGCATAATCGAGGAGTCCCACAGTGACTGGAGCAGCTCAGTGGTCCTGGTCCCCAAGACTGATGGGTCGGTCCGGTTCTGTGTGGACTATAGGAAAGTCAACGTGGTGTCTAAATTTGATACGTACCCAATGCCTCGCATTGACGAGTTGCTTGATCAATTAGGTGCTGCTCGTTTTTATTCGACACTGGATTTAACAAAGGGATATTGGCAGACCCCTTGACTCCTCTGTCCCAAGAGAAAATGGCCTTTTCCACACCGTTTGGCTTACACCAATTCATCACACTTCTTTTTGGGCTGTTTGGGGTGCCCACTACGTTCCAGCGGCTTATGGACAGGGTCCTCCGCCCCCACGCCACCTATGCAGCCGCGTATCTGGATGACATTATCATCTACAGTAATGACTGGTTGCAGCACCTTGAACACCTTAGGGCCGTCCTAATGTCACTGAGGCGGGCAGGTCTCACAGCCAACCCAAAAAAATGTGCAATTGGGCAGGTGGAAGTACGATATCTGGGTTTCCACTTAGGCCATGGGCAGGTGCGTCCCCAAATTAATAAGACAGCAGTGATTGCAGCCTGTCCGGGGCCCAAGACCAAAAAGGGGGTGAGACAGTTCCTGGGGCTGGCTGGCTACTATCGGAGGTTCATACCTAATTATTCGGACGTCACCGACCTGCTAACAGATCTCACTAAAAAGGGAGCACCAGATCCAGTCCAGTGGACGGAGCAATGCCAATAGGCTTTCTCTAGGGTAAAGGCTGCACTGTGTGGGGGGCCACTATTACAATCCCCTGACTTTTCTCTCCCCTTTATTTTACAGACAGATGTGTCAGACAGAGGGCTGGGGGCCATTCTGTCCCAGAAGTTGGAGGGGGAGGAGTGTCCCATGCTGTACACTAGCTGAAAGCTGTCAATGCGAGAGGGCAGGTACAGCACGATCAAAAAAGAGTGCCAAGCCATCAAGTGGGCAGTCCTCACCCACTTGATGGTACTACCTGCTGGGGCGCCCTTTCATCCTCTGTTCGGACCACGCGCCCCTCCAGTGGCTCCACCGCATGAAGGATGCCAACGTGCGGATCACCTGTTGGTATCTTGCACTCCAGCCATTTAAATTTGAGGTGGTCCACAGGCCGGGGACGCAGATGGTGGTGGCGGACTTCCTCTCCCATGGGGGGGGGGGGGAGTCAGCTTCAGGCCAGACAACTCCCCAGCCTGAGTTGGGCAGTGGGGATATGTGGCAGCGGGGGCGTGGCCAAGTGGCGGTCTGTGAATGGAGGGTGGAGTCACGGAAGGTGAGTGGTCGTGTCACTACACCTGTTGTCAATTAATGTGTGTTTGTGTCTCCTTCAGTTACCACGCCCAATAAAAGGAGAGCGAGAAGGGGAGGTCGGCACCAAGGGCTCGTTGACAGCCTGTATGTGCGCATGCGTGTGTGAGAGAGTGAGAGTTTTTTGGAGCCCTATGCTGAAAAGCTATAAAATAAAAACCCCTCTTCGACGCAAACAGCCGCCTGCTGTGCTTTTGTGCTCCACCCACACCTGAATCTCGCTACAATCACAGATCATTATAACAATGAAAATGGCTAAAGATTAAAAGGTGCTATGGGAGGACTGATCATTTTTATTGGAGGACTGCTCAAAAATCCATACACAGCACTGAAACAGTTGTAGTTGAAAAAGCACTTTATTTGTATGTACAAGTTACTAGGGATGTAACCAAAGAGTACTGTTTTTTGTTTGTTTTTTGGGGGGTGGGGGGGGGGGGTTTACATCGGATACATTCCTTCTGATTAATTATATAACAGTTATCCATTTCAGGAAAAAATATTTGACACCAAATTATGCCTTTAGAAAAGAGACATTATGATTTATTTAATGCTGAATTCAAACAAAGTGGTCCCGAAAAGTTGTTTTTGTCATGTCTTTAGTGATTTTTTGCCTGGAGAGCCTCCATATCCATCTTCTGAATGGTTTCTGTCTCACCCATTAACCACCAGGCTATGAATACAAAGTGTCCTCTTACATTTCATTAACTACTTTTTCAGCCAAATTTATGTAGCAGGCTGCCAACTTCATTACCACCCCCTCTGATGCTTTTCCTTTCCAATGTATTTTGTCCTCTTCCTTACCCAAATTCATCTCTTTCTCTTTTCCCCTACAGTTTCCTCTGCTTCAATGTGTTCTCTACAGCACTCTCATTTTGCTTTTATCACTCTGTCACCCGTTTCACTTCTCTTGGTCCTGCAGAAATGTCCTGTTTGGTATGCGTATGCCTGCAGGTAATGGGGACAATAACAGTTTGTGTTGTTCTTGACATTTTCCATGAGAGTAGCCAGTTGGTCAGTTATTTTAGATTTCTTAAAATAGGAAAGTATGTTTGTATAAGGATGCAGTTCTTACAGAGAGCATGTGGTAAATAAGTATGTGAAATCTCTATGGTGAAATTTGATGCATCTGTATAGCAAGACTGGTGTTTACAAAGCATCTTAAAATAGGATTGTGCTTCCAATTCAGGACAGCACTATGAGGAAAAAAATCTTCAAAACTTCTTGCTTCTTTTTTTCCATTTTTCATCATGTATGTAGTTCTCACTCCTGTCATGGAAAATCAGAACTCTTCCTTCTGATATTATCTTGGTCATTCATACTTCTCTCTGTCTCCCTCTACCAGGGGGCAGGCTGCACAGCGCTGGTTGTTGCTGTGGTAGCAAGGAAGCTGGAGCTGACCAAGGCTGAGAAGCACGTGCACAACTTTATGATGGACACACAGCTCACAAAACGGGTACACACACACACATGCACACACACACACACACACATACAGTGGTGCTTGAAAGTTTGTGAGCCCTTTAGAATTTTCTATATTTCTGCATAAATACGACCTAAAACATCAGATTTTCACACAAATCCTACAAGTAGATAAAGAGAACCCAGTTAAACAAATGTGAGAAAAATATTATAGTTGGTCATTTATTTATTTATTGAGGAAAATGATCCAATATTACATATCTGTGAGTGGCAAAAGTATGTGAACCTCTAGGATTAGCAGTTAATTTGAAGGTGAATTTAGAGTCAGATGTTTTCAATCAATGGGATGACAATTAGGTGTGAGTCTGATCTTCACAACACATGTTTGTGGAAGTGTAACAAAGGAGAAAAAGCGTTGTTGATGCTCATCAGGCTGGAAAAGGTTACAAAACCATCTCTAAAGAGTTTGGACTCCACCAATTCACAGTCAGACAGATTGTGTACAAATGGAGGAAATTCAAGACCATTGTTATCCTTCCCAGGAGTGGTTGACCAACAAAGATCACTCCAAGAGCAAGGCGTGTAATAGTCAGCAAGATCACAAAGGACCCCAGGGTAACTTCTAAGCAACTGAAGGCATCTCTCACATTGGCTAATGTTAATGTTCATGAGTCCACCATCAGAAGAACACTGAACAACAATGGTGTGCATGGCAGGGTTGCAAGGAGAAAGCCACTGTTCTCCAAAAAGAACATTGCTGCCCGTCTGCAGTTTGCTAAAGATCACATGGACAAGCCAGAAGGCTATTGGAAAAATGTTTTGTGGATGGATGAGACCAAAATCAAATTGTTTTGTTTAAATGAGAAGTGTTATGTTTGGAGAAAGGAAAACACTGCATTCCAGCATAAGAACCTTATCCCATCTGTCAAACATAGTGGTAGTATCATGGTTTGGGCCTGTTTTGCTGCATCTGGGCCAGGATGGCTTGCCATCATTGATAGAACAATGAATTCTGAATTATACCAGCAAATTCTAAAGGAAAATGTCAGGACATCTGTCCATGAACTGACTCTCAAGAGAAAGTGGGTCATGCAGCAAGACAACGACCATAAGCACACAAGTCGTTCTACTAAAGAATGGTTAACCCTTTGGTGACTGACCCCTTGAAAATGGTTCCTCCAGGCAAGGCAAGGCAAGGCAAGTTTATTTATATAGCACATTTCATACACAATGGCAGTTCAATGTGCTTTACAGAAGCAAAAACAAAAACAGTAAACAATAGAGAAATAAAATTACATAAAATAATTTTATTTTTAATCTAAAACAATTAATTAAAATAATTAAAAGAAAATAATAAGAATTAAACAATAGTAGAAATAAAATAATAAAATGCCAAAAAAAAGGAGAAAAAGAAAAAGAAACCAGCGGAATAAAATAGAATAAAATTAAAGTAAATTTAAAACATGCAGAGAAAGTAAAGATTATAAAAAATGTAAAAATATTAATTATTTAACAGAAAGCGTCTGAGAACAGCTTGGTCTTTAACCTAGATTTGAAGCTGCCAACAGCAGGAGCATTTTTAATGTCCTCTGGCAGTTGGTTCCATAGATGTACTGCATAGTAGCTAAAAGCTGCTTCACCACACTTTGTTTTAACAACTGGTTTTAATAGTAAATTTTTCTGTTGCGATCTGGTAGATCTGATTGGGTTAGGCCGCTGCAACATATCAGAGAGGTAATTGGGCCCTGTACCATTTAGAAATTTATACACCAGCAGCAATACTTTAAAGTCAATTCTGTAGCTTACTGGAAGCCAGTGAAGGGACCTTAGAATTGGGGTAATGTGCTCTGTTCTTTTTGTTCGTGTGAGAACCCTCGCCGCTGCATTTTGAACCAGCTGAAGTCGTTTGATGGTCTTTTTTGGCAAGCCTGTGAAAAGGCCATTGCAGTAATCAACCCTACTAGAGATGAAGGCATGTATTAGTTTTTCCAGATCATTTTTTGACATAAGTCCTCTTAGTTTGGAAATGTTTTTTAGGTGATAAAATGCCATTTTAGTGATTGCTTTCATGTGACTGTCAAAGTTTAGCTCGCTGTCAATGAAAACACCAAGATTTTTAACCATTTCTTTAGTTTTAATCCCTTTTGTGTCAAGAATAGTGGTAATCCTGAGTCTTTCATCTTTTTTTCCAAATAGAATTACTTCTGTTTTATCTGTGTTCAACTGGAGAAAATTTTGTGACATCCAGCTATTGATTTGATCGATACACTGGTAGAAACATTCAAGGGGGGGCATAGTCATTTGGTGATAGAGCAAAATAAATTTGGGTATCATCTGCATAGCAGTGATACAAAATTGAATTTTTATTGATAATTTGCCCAAGTGGGAGCATATAAAGGTTGAAAAGTAATGGTCCAAGAATCGACCCCTGGGGGACACCACAGGTCAAGGGCATTGACGTTGAGGAACAATTTCCCAGGGTAACAAAGAAGCTTCTATCTTTTAAGTATGATTTTAACCAAGTGATAACTTTACCAGTCAATCCAACCCAGTGTTCAAGTCGATATAGCAGTATGTTGTGATCAACAGTATCAAAAGCTGCACTGAGGTCCAGTAATACCAGGACCGATGTTCTGCCTGCATCAGTATTAAGACGTATGTCATTTATAACTTTAATCAGCGCTGTTTCAGTGCTATGATTGGCACGAAATCCTGACTGAAAATTATCAAAACGGCTGTTTGATATCAAGAAGGCAGTTAATTGATTGAAGACAATTTTTTCCAGGATTTTCCCGATGAATGGTAGATTTGATATTGGCCTGTAGTTATTTAACACTGAAGGATCCAGATTATTTTTTTTAAGAAGGGGCTTTACAACAGCTTTTTTTAGGGACACAGGAACAACGCCAGTCTCCAAGGATGTATTTATAATTTGAAGCACATCTGTAATTATAAGATGAAGAACAGACTTAAAAAAGTTGGTGGGCAGAATGTCCAGTTCAGATGTTGAAGAACTGAGATTTTGTACAGTTTTTTCAAGAGTCTCATAATCAATTAAACAAAATTCTGACATTGTGTTAAAGTTATCTATCTGTGTCATTGGTGATTGCAGTTTTTCAATTTTTTGCAACTGAGATATATTATGAGAAATATTCTGCCTTATTTTATCAATTTTACCTTTGAAAAAAGATGCAAACTCATTGCATTTATTAACTGATAGAAGTTCAGGTGCTAATTGTGGTGGGGCATTAGTTAGGTTCTCTACTGTTGAAAATAGCACACGGGCATTGTTCATATTCCTGCTGATGATGTTGGAGAAAAAAGACTGTCTTGCTTTACGAATTTCATAATTATAATTACAAAGCATCTCTTTATGGATTTGATAATGGATGTGAAGTTTAGATTTGCGCCATTTTCTTTCAGTCTTTCTACATTCTCTCTTTAGCAGTTTAACAGCCGGGTACTGCTTCCATGGTGCTTTCTGCTTATCATTGACTCTTTTTATTTTGAATGGAGCAATATCATCCATAATTTGGGTCATATTTAAATTAAAAAATTCTAGTAAATCATCTACAGAGTCTGACATTTTGGTTGAGTTCTGTAAGAGAGCTTGCTCAAAAAGAACACGTGTTGTCGTTTATGACTCTCCTACCTATAGTCGTTGAGCTATTCTGAATGTGAGGAGACATAGAAACTTCAAAGAAAACACAGAAATGATCAGATAATGCCAGGTCAACAACAGTATAAGAAACAGTAAGACCCTTTGTGATGACGAGGTCAAGAGTATGACCACGAGAGTGGGTCGGTCCCTGTACATGTTGTACCAGGTTAAAGTTATCAATAATTGCAAATAGTTCTTTGGCATAAATGTTATCAGTATTATCTACATGCAAGTTAAAATCCCCAGATATAATAAGACAATCAAACTCTAAGCAAATGACTGATAACAGTTCACCAAACTCTTCAAGAAAGACTTTGGCTGAATGTCTCGGAGGCCTATAAATAATTAATAATAATATGTTAGGAGAGCATGTAACAAGTGCACATAAGTGTTCAAAGGATGTAAAATCACCAAGTGAGGATTGTTTACATTGAAAAGAGACTTTGAATATATTTGCGATCCCTCCACCTTTCCCTTGTCGGGTAACATTCAAAAAATTAAAATTTGGGGGAGCTGCTTCGATACAGGAAGCAGCATGAACGATGACGTTTCAGTTGTCAAGACAACGGAAAAACTAAAATACAAGAGCATTTTGTTTTGTGCACAAGAGCATTGTGACGTATCTTTCTGTTTTTGTATTTTAGTTTTTCCGTTGTCTTGACAACTGAAACGTCATCGTTCCTGGAGGAACCATTTTCAAGGGGTCAGTCACCAAAGGGTTAAAGAAGAAGAAAGTTAATGTTTTGGAATGGCCAAGTCAAAGTCCTGACCTTAATCCAATTGAAATGTTGTGGAAGGACCTGAAGCGAGCAGTTCATGTGAGGAAACCCACCAACATCCCAGAGTTGAAGCTGTTCTGTCTAGAGGAATGGGCTAAAATTCCTCCAAGCCAGTGTGCAGGACTGATCAACAGTTACCGGAAATGTTTAGTTGCAGTTATTGCTGCACAAGGGGGGGTCATACCAGATACTGAAAGCAAAGGTTCACATATTTTTGCCACTCACAGATATGTAATATTGGATAATTTTCTTAAATAAATAAATAAATGACCAAGTATAATATTTTGTCTCATTTGTTTAACTGGGTTCTCTTTATCTACTTTTAGGACTTGTGTGAAAATCTGATGATGTTTTAGGTCATATTTATGCAAAATTCAGAAAATCCTTAAGGGTTCACAAACTTTCAAGCACCACTGTACACTCACCAGCTACTTTAATCAGAACTTGTTCTTGATTCTAAGATTCCTGTTCTTGGCTGGCAGGAGTGGAACCCAATGTGGTCTTCTGCTATTGCATGCTGAGATGCTTTTCTGCTCACCACGGTTGTAAAGAGTTGCTATGATTTGCTATATCCTTCCTGGCAGCTCGAGCCAATCTAGCCATTTTCCTCTGACCTCTTTTATCAAGGCATTTCCACCCACAGAACTGTCGCTCACTCAGTGTTTTTGGTTTTCGCGCCATTCTGTGTAAACTCTAGAGACTGTTGTGTGTGAAAACCCCAGGAGATCAGCAGTTTCTGAAATACTCAAACCAGTCCATCTGGCACCAACACCCATGCCACAGTGAAAGTCACAGAAATCACAATTTTTCCCATTCTGATGTTTGAAGTGAACATTAACTGAAGTTCTTGATTCATATCTGCATGATTTTATGCATTGTGCTGCTGTCAAGGGATTGGCTGATTAGATACAATCAAGCTGGAAAGTCTGCACACCCCTTTCACCTTCTCCACATTTTATTACATTACAGACTTATTCTACAATAGATTGAGTTCATTTTTTGTCACAAAATTCTACACAAAATAGCCCATAATGGCAAAGTGAAAGCAGGTTTTTAGAAAATATGCAATTTTATTTTATTGACAAAAATAGATTATTTAAGGGTTACATATCTGTACACATCCTTAGCCTAATACTTGGTTGATGCACCTTTGGCAGCAATTACAGCTTCAAGGCATCTTGAGAAAGAAGCTATGAGTTGGCACACTTGTTTCTGGACATTTTTGCCCATTCCTCTTGGCATATCCTTTCAAGCTCTGTCAGGTTGGATGGGGAACATTGGTACACAGCCATTTTCAGCTCCTTCCACAGATGTTCAATTGGATTCAGGTCTGGGCTCTGGCTGGGCCACTCAAGGACATTCACAGACTTTCTCCGAAGCCACTCCTTTGTTCTCTTGGCTGTATGCTTCAGGGCATTGTCATGTTGGAGGGTAAACCTTCGCTCCAGTCTGAGGTCCAGAGCACTCTGGAGCAGGTTTTCTTCAATGATCTCGGTGTACTTAGCTGCATTCATCTTTCCTTCTATCAGGACTAGTCGCCCTGTTCCTGCTGCTGAAAAACTTCCCCACATCATGATGCTGCCACCACTATGCTTCACTGTAGGGATGGCATTAGCCAGGTGATGAGCGGTGCCTGGTTTCCTCCAGACGTGATGCTTGGTATTCAGGCCAAAAAGTTCAATTTTGGTTTCATCAGGCCAGAGAATCTTGTTTCTCATGCTTTGAAAATCCTCTAGGTGCCTTTTGGCAAACTCCAAGTGGGCTATCCTGTGCCTTTTACTAAGGAGTGGCTTCCATCTGGCCACTCTACCATAAAGGCCTGATTTGTGGAGTGCTGCCTGGATGGTTGAGCTTCTGGAAGATTCTCCCATCTCCACAAGGATACGCTAGAGCTCTGTCAGAGTGACCCTCGGGTTCCGAGGCCCGTCTTCCCCGATCGCTTAGTTTGGTCGGGCGGCCAGGTCTAGGAAGATTCTTGGTGGTTCCAAACTTCTTCCATTTACAAATGATGGTGGCCACTGTGCTCTTTGGGACCTGTAAAGCTGCAGCAATTTTTCTATACCCTTCTCCAGATCTGTGCCTTGACACAATCCTGTTTCTGAGGTCTGCAAATAATTCCTTTGACCCCATGGCTTGGAGTTTGCTCTGACATGCACTGTCAACTGTGGGACCTTATATAGGCAGGTGTTGGCAATCCCCAATCATGTCCAATCCACAGGTTTGGATTTTACCACAGGTGGACTCCAGTTAAGTTGTAGAAACATCTCAAGCAGTATCAGTGGAAACAAAATGCACCTCAGCTCACTTTTGGGTGTCATATCAAAGGGTGTGCACATTTGTGTACATATGATATTTTACATTTTGATTTTTAATAAATTAGCACAAATGTCTAAAAACTTGCTTTCACTTTGTCATTATGGGCTATTTTGTGGAGAATTTTGTCACAAAAAAATGAACTCAATCAATTATATAAAAAGTCTGTAATGTAATAAAATGCGGAGAAGGTGAAAGGGGTGTGCAGACTTTCCGGCTTGACTGTAACTGCATAAAACAGTAAATAGATGGGTGTTCCTAATAAAGTGGCCAGTGAGTGTATAGCATATGCTGTCCACCTTATAGGGTAAAAGTAAATGTTTAAATATACTTGGACTGTGATAATATATTAGTATACCAGTTTATTACTGTAATGAGATTTCCCTTTAAATACACTATGAGATTTTGAAGATCTGGTTGTTGACTTCTTTAGAGAACTAGAAGGGTAGAGTACATACCTCCGCCAAGCCACATATTCAGATTTGCATCAAAATCTAACCAATTGTTCCCTGGCCCATGACCTACCTTTCCTCAAAATTTCATTAAAATCCATTCACTACCTTTTGAGTTACATTGGGGGGAAAAACAAACAAACAGATGCAGAAAAATAACCTCCTCCACCACACAGTTGGCAGACATAATAAATAACTTATTTGTTAATAAAATAATGAAGGTCAAGGTCAATGAAGGTCAATCTTAGCAGCTCAATTAACATTAAACATACCCCAACAACTTTCTTTACCAGATTATTTGGTATTTGCATTTTTGCTGTGTTATACATCATTTATTACACGTATTCATTGAATACTCGATTCTGATTGGTCGATTACAGCATTCTACAGTCTGTTATCTCTGTAGGTATAAGACCATGTGCTATGGACCACATTATAAGCAGAAGTAATAAAATCATTTTTAAATAAATGTTTTGTGTCAAATGATTGATTTCTTGAGTAAGTCACCGTGTTATGAGTGGGATAATGTACAGTGAGCTGGGCATTATTGTGAAGTAAATCCCTTCACGGTGATTCAAGACCCCTCTGATTCACATCAGGATCCTGTTGGGGTTTATTTCACAATAAAGACCAGCTCGATGTACATTATCCCTCTGTAGCGGTTCAGTGTGGGTGGGTGGAGCACAGAGGACGGCAGGACAGAGATTAGGTTTGACAGGGCGTTTTATTGCCACACTTTTCAGCACTGACAACTAGGCACTTCTGCAGACAGACACACACTCTGCGTCTGATTCCAGAAGAGCCCCTCTGCTCTCGCTCTCCCTCCTTAAGTAGGGCGCGGTCACTGGGAAGACACACAAACACAGGTTAATTGCTCTCAGGTGTAGTGATTCTGCCACTTACCTTCCCTGACTCCGCCCTCCTGTCACAGACCGGCGCTTGACCATGCCCCCGCTGCCACATACCCCCACCGCCCGACTCAGGCCAGGCGGCTGTCCGGCCTGCAGCTGACTCCCCCCCCCCCCCCTTGACGGGAGAGAAAGTCCGCCACGACCATTTGCGCCCCCAGCCTGTGGACCACCTTGAAGTTAAAGGGTTGGAGTACCAGATACCAACGGGTGATCCGCATGTTGGCATCCTTCATGCAGTGGAGCCACTGGAGGGGTGCGTGGTCGGAACAGAGGGTGAATGGGCGCCCCAGCAGGTAGTACCGGAGGGCGAGGACCGCCCACTTGATGGCCAGACACTCTCTATGGTGCTGTAGCGCCCCTCGCACACCGACAGCTTCCTGCTGATGTACAGGACAGGGCGGTTCTCCACCTCCACCCCCTGGGACAAAACAGCCCCCAGCCCTCTGTCCGATGCATCGGTCTGCAACATAAAGGGGAGAGAAAAGTCAGGGGAGTGTAAAAGTGGCCCCCCACACAGTGCAGCCTTTACCTCAGAAAAAGCCCGCTGGCATTGCTCTGTCCACTGGACTGGATCTGGTGCCCCCTTTTTAGTGAGATCAGTCAGCGAGCTGGTGACGTCCGAATAATTAAGTGTAAACCTACGATAATAGCCAGCCAGCCCCAGGAACTGTTTCACCCCCTTTTTGGTCTTGGGCCTTGGGCAGGCCGCAATTGCTGCGGTCTTATTAATTTGGGGACGCACCTGCCCATTGCCCAAGTGGAAGCCCAGATACCGTACTTCCACCAGCCCAGTCGCACACTTCTTCGGGTTGGCTGTGAGTCCCGCTCGCCTCAGCGACCTAAGGACGGCCCTTAGGTGTTCAAGGTGCCTCGGCCAGTCATTACTATATATGATGATGTCGTCGAGATAGGCGGCCGCATAGGTGGCGTGGGGGCAGAGGACCCTGTCCATTAGCCGCTGAAACGTAGCGGGCGCCCCAAACAGCCCAAACGGAAGTGTGACGAATTGGTGTAAACCAAACGGTGTGGAAAAGGCCGTTTTTTCTCTGGATAGTGGAGTCAAGGGGATCTGCCAATATCCCTTCGTCAAATCCAGTGTCGAATAAAAGCGAGCCGTGCCGAGTTGATCGAGCAACTCATCAATACGAGGCATTGGGTACGCGTCAAATTTAGACACCGCGTTGACTTTTCTATAGTCCACACAGAACCGGACCGACCCATCGGCCTTGGGTACCAAGACCACCGGGCTGCTCCAGTCACTGTGGGACTCCTCGACGATGCCCATTTCGAGCATGGTCTCAAGTTCTTCCCGAACCACCTTTTTTTTGTGTTCGGGTAGCCTGTAAGGGCGGCTGCGCACTACCACCCCCGGGGGCGTCTCTATGTGGTGCTCTATGAGGTTAGTGCGACCGGGCAGGGGCGAGGACACATCCGAAAACTCGGTCTGCAACTGGGCGACCTCCGTGAGTTGGGTCGGGGAGAGGTGGTCTCCACAGGGGACCGGAGAGGTACGTGACGCCAATGCCCCTTTTTGAACCTCCGGCCCCAGCTCCGCCTTCTCCGGAACCACCGACACCAACGCCACGGGGACCTCCTCATTCCAGAGTTTAAGCAGATTGAGGTGGTAAATCTGTAGCGCCCCACCCCTGTCCATTCGCCTCACCTCATAGTCGACGTCCCCGACTCGCTGTGTGACCTCAAAAGGCCCTTGCCACTTGGCGATCAATTTGGAGCTCGATGTGGGCAACAGTACGAGTACTTTATCTCCCGGTGTGAACTCCCTAAGGCGCGTACCCTTGTTGTACAGGCGGGCTTGCCGTTCCTGGGCCTGCCGCAAATTCTCCTGGGTTAGGTGGGTGAGCGTGTGGAGTTCTGCGCACAGGTCCATAACGTATTGAATTTCGTTCTTGCTTTGTGAAGGTCCCTCCTCCCAATTTTCCCGCAGCACATCTAGGATGCCGCGTGGCTTACGCCCATATAATAATTCGAACGGGGAGAACCCCGTGGAGGCTTGGGGAACCTCTCTCACTGAGAACAACAAGGGCTCGAGCCACTTATCCCAATTACATGCGTCCTCACTTATGAATTTTTTAATGATATTTTTGAGGGTGCGATTGAACCGTTCCACTAAACCGTCCGTTTGTGGGTGATACACACTGGTGCGGATCGGCTTAATCCCCAATAACCCATACAGTTCGCGCAGTGTCTGTGACATAAATGTAGTGCCTTGATCAGTCAGAATCTCTTTCGGGATTCCGACTCGGGAGATGACGCGGAAAAGTGCCTCTGCAATACTGCGTGCGGAGATATTGGCAGAGGCACTGCTTCTGGGTACCGTGTTGCATAGTCCACCAGAACTAATATAAAGTGGTACCCTCGTGCTGACCGATCTAATGGCCCGACGAGATCCATCCCAATTCTTTCGAACGGGGTCTCGATTAAAGGTAGGGGGTGCAAAGGCGCTTTTGGAATGGCCGCTGGATTTACTAATTGGCATTCGCGGCACGCCGTACCTACGAACGTCGCCGCGAATCCCCGGCCAATAGAATCGGGCCATTATTCGGGCTAGTGTTTTGTCCTGCCCTAAGTGTCCAGCCATGGGATTAAAGTGAGCCGCCTGGAATACCAATTCCCGGTGGCTCTTCGGAATTAAAAACTGCGTGACTTGCTCTTTAGTTTGAGTGTCCTGCGTCACTCGGTATAACCTATCCTTCATAATCGCGAAGTAGGGGAAGGACGGGGTGGCGTTCGTCTGGAGCGTTTGACCATCGATTACTCTCACTTGGTCAAATGCATGCCGCAGAGTCTCGTCTCGCGACTGCTCTAACGGGAAATCCGCGAGGGATTCCCCGAGAGAGGGAGGAGGAGCCGGTGGCTCCTCACTCTGACGCGGAGATGACGTAGACGGCTCTGTGACAGCTGCTCCCGCCAAAGCGACACCGGGACCTCCCCCTGTTAAATGACAGGACCCACTCTTCACTAAATGTGTCATTAAATCCCGAAATCCCGGCCAATCAGTCCCCAAAATTAAAGAGTGGGTAAGGCGAGGATTAACCGCCGCCTTCACTATAAATTTTTCCCCTCTGAAAAAAAGGTGGACTGACATCAAAGGGTAGCTGTGAACATCCTCGTGCACACACAACACCTTCACCCCCTGTGCTCCCCCCAATGCCTCGTTTTGAACCAGGCTTTGGCGAATTGAGGTCTGATTACAACCGGAATCCACCAACGCCTGATATGTATCCCCTTGAATACTCACCGGTATGCGATACTCTCCGGCCCGATCGAGGGCGGCCTCTGGCACGTCAGGGATCTGAACCACTGCGCCCACCTCCCTTGCCATGCACTGCTGTTGGAGGTGGCCTGGTTCCCCGCAGCGCCAGCAAACCGGCCCGGGCTTCCTCTCTGCACCGGTGTTTTGGGGCTCACTCACCTGAGGGGGGGAGAGACAGACACAGAAGGGAGAAACGGGAGGGCACCGCGGGTGCGGTGGGCCGGCTGGGGTGGTGCCGGCCCCCGCCTCCGCGGTGGGGGAATGGGGCGAGGACGGGACACAGGAGGAGGGGGAGAGAGAGAGAGAGAGAGAGAGAGAAGAGGAGAGAAGAGAAGATGCCATCTGCTGTCCTGCCGCCGGAACAGCCACCAACTGGTCCTCCGCCAGCACGATGGCCTGATCCAGCGACGCCGGGCGGTGGCACTGGACCCACTCCGCGGTTCCTGCTGGCAAGCGCGCGACGAACTGCTCCAGCACCACCTGATCGACGATCTCCTCGGCGTCGCGGTTGTTGGCCCTCAGCTACTGCCAGCAGGCGTCCCGGAGTTGCTGGCCAAACGCGAACGGCCGGCCGAATTCCTCCAAGCGCAAGGCGTGGAAGCGCTGGCGCTGCTGTTCCGGGGTGTGCCCCACACGCTGGAGGACGGCCCGGCGGAGGTCCGCGTAGGCCAGCCGGCGGTCAGTGGGGAGCTGTAGCGCGGCCAGCTGCACCTCTCCCGTTAGCAGAGGGAGGAGGCGAGCCGCGCGCTGCTCCATCGGCCACCCCGAGGCCTCTGTGACTTGCTCGAAGAGCGTGATGAAAGCCTCAGGGTCGTCCTGCGGACCCATCTTGGTTACGGTGAGGGGGGATGGGCCCGCGGTGGGAGCGCTGGTGGACCCCGCCGACGCGAGGAGGTGCCGGAACGCCTCCCGATCTTCTTGCTGGGCCAGCACCAGGGCCTCGAAGCGCCGTTCTCGTTCCTTGCGGAGGTTGACGAGCGCCTGGTGCTGGCTTTGCTGGGCCGTGGCGAGGGCGTGGACCAGGTCGGCGAACGGGGAGGACTCCATGGGGCTGATCGGCTGCTGTACTCCACAATAATCCCGGGTTCCGGCACCACTGTAGCGGTTCAGTGTGGGCGGGTGGAGCACAGAGGACGGCCGGACAGAGATTAGGTTTGACAGGGCGTTTTATTGCCACACTTTTCAGCACTGACAACTAGGCACTTTTGCAGACAGACACACACTCTGCGTCTGGTTCCAGAAGAGCCCCTCTGCTCTCGCTCTCCCTCCTTAAGTAGGGCGCGGTCACTGGGAAGACACACAAACACAGGTTAATTGCTCTCAGGTGTAGTGATTCTACTTACCTTCCCTGACTCCGCCCTCCTGTCACAGACTGGCGCTTGACCACGCCCCCGCTGCCACACCCTCACAGTATCAATCCCTTCCTGTTTGACACTGTGAAGTTATAAGCAGACACCACTATAATACGGGGTTGAAAGTCTCTAAAAATTGTTCCCTATCTGAGGTAATGTTTCTAGACTTGTATCTAGTCTCTGGTCTGATGAGCTTCCTTCAGCTAAATAACTTACATAAATCCATGTGATTGGCTAAAATGAGCTTTATTTTTTTTTTAAAGAAACCTAGATAACTGGTAAAAAACAAACAAAAAAAAACCCATAACATTTCCGTATCATACAGACAGTATATTCAGAAATCCAAAACCGTTCCTCACCCCAAAGCAAGAAAAGTGATGTGTACATTCCATACTCTAGCAATATGTACACTATATTGAGATTTATAAAAGCACTGCTTTATGCAGACAACAACCCAAACCAATGTTTCAGTTAGATCACAGCGTTGCATAACAGCCACTAGCATAACAGCCCTCTCTCTTTTTCTCTCTCTACACACCCCTCCATCCCTCTCTCTCTCTTCCCTCACTCTCTTCCCTCTTCCTCCTTTCCTCCCTTCCTTCTTTCAGATCCATTTTAATTTTTCATGTAGTTGAAAGTCCCACGCTTCAAAAATAGCTCCCACTATCAAATATGTAGGTTTTATCATGGCCCGCACAGTAGCTAGCGATGAGAACCAGCAGTCAATAATTGCAACTCGGATAAAGATAACAATATTAAAAAAAAAAAAGATTGGAAGCATGTCAGCTGTGAATGCTAAATGCCTTAAATGCCTTCAGAGAAAGAAATAATAAGACAGGGATGGAGTTCGTGAAAGGAATCCATGTTTATTATTATTATTATTATTTTACACATAGCTGCTTCTGCCATAATTCTGTGGATTAATAAATCGAGTTGGTCACTACTATGGTTATGAATGCAGTTACTGTCAGGAAAAAAAACAAAAGCACATGACCAAAACTTTGAATAAATGAAATGATTACATCACAGCACAGTTGCCCTGGAGACGGTGTTTACCTTGAACTGGAGAGAAACAGAAAAATGGGTGGGTGTTTCCTTCCACTCATCTCTCTGTGATTAACATACTGTACATTTAGAATCAAAGCAAAGATGTCTCGCTTCTGTTAGCAATACACGCACGCACTCGAACAATAAAGCACTAATGAAAATTCTTAAGTATGCATTGGATTTTACATTATGAATTCTGATTCAGCATGTCCTATGATAAGATGAAATCATGGATTCCAATTAAGGAATGGCTTCTTTTATGTTTAAATGGCATTCTGAACTAGTCACTGTATTTGTACTGGGAAACCCCACCCCCACCCCACACACGCACACAAATCTAAGGCCCTAACTGGAGCATGCTCCCAGGTTCTGATCAGAAAGTGAATTGCGTTATCCAGTAGTGTGACTCTAACTAGATAATGCATCATGTCACTGACTTGTGGGGCTCAAGAACACACAATAGAGACCAAGCCCAAATAAAAAAAAGCAGAGCTTCCCTTAACTGGAAGGAAATGCTTTAAATAAACTCCAACTCAAATTAGCAGTGGCACAGTTGTGCTATGGATGGTGCTGCTGCCCCATAGCGCCAGGGTCCTTGATCATGAACATGAGTTACTGTCTGTGTCCCTGTGGGTTTGCTCAGGGTTTTCTGGTTTTCTCCTACCTCACAAAAACATGTCAGTAGGTGTATTAACTACTCTAATTTACAATCCTAATTCTCAAAAAGTTGGGATGCTGTGTAAAACATAAACAAAAACAGAATGCAGTGATTTGCAAATCATGGAAACCCTATATTTTATTGAAAATAGTACAAAGACAACATATGAAATTTTACTGTATTTGTAAAAAAAAAAATAAATAAATATATATATATATATATATATATATATATATATATATATATATATATATGAGTGATTCCACGCTTATGGGTACTGAAATGGGGACATGAACTTATTCACCTAAAACCATTTCTTTTTTTACCATCAGGTCACAAAACATGTAATCTTTAATGAATATGTTAAAAGATAACTTTAATTTTCTGAGATGTAATAAAAACATATTTATATGCCAAAGTCAAGCCTATGAGTTCCAAAATGATGTCTGTTACATTACTTCTGTTACGATTGTCCATCTCGCGTCTGTTACAAATTAATTACAATCTAGCTATATACCATGTTAATCTTATTGAAAGAATGTGTATGTTTATTCTACTACACATGTTTATTAATTATATTTGCTAAAACATCACCTTCCTATGTTTCAAAAAGTAATTCTACATTGTTAAAATTGAGAATATATATGTCCACAACACTTCTGTTACGTTCTGACTTTGGCATATAAATATGTTTTTATTACATCTCAGAAAATTAAAGTTATCTTTTAACATATCATTCATTAAAGATTACATGTTCTGTGACCTGATGGTAAAAAAAGAAATGGGTTTAGGTGAATTTTTAAAAATAAGTTCATGTCCCCATTTCAGTACCCATAAGCGTGGAATCACTCATATATATATATATATATATATATATATATATATATATATATATATATATATATGCTCATTTTGAATTTGATGCCAGCAGCACGTTTCAAATTAGGACAGAGGCATGTTTCCTACTGCTTCCCACCCATTAGAATGGTCTCTGTGGTACTGCAGTAAATAGTCACAAACCAGCATGTGCTTATGCCACATTTCCTAACGTACTTTAGGGAGTAAAGGCACTAGTGTGCTTTCTTAAGCATGACCTCTGTAAGTCCACGCTAGGTTGTTGGATATCTGTAGCAGGGCCGTTGACGGCTTTGGCTGGGCCCGGGACAAAATAATCTGAGTGGGCCCCCCCCCACACACACACACACATACGCGCGCACGCACATCGCCACACAGCAACCACCCACACCCAACCCCTCTTTTCACAGTCTCCATTCACTCCAACCCTTAAATAACAGGTATTCCAAGCCCATTATAACAGTCAACCATTTTATTTCAACGTTTCAACATATTTACAGTTTGAACATTTCCTTAGTCTGCAACTATTCAGGTGCGAAATGCAATGCGCCGGACTTTTGCTGTGGCAAAGTCGTCAATAAGGTCATTGAAGTCCAGCTTCTTTGCAAGTTCGCGCTCTATAGAGAGCATAGCCAGCCCATTGAGCCTCTCCTGTGACATGTTTGAGAGCAGGTAGTTGATAAAGCAAAATGATTGTTTACGGGATGGAACTGGGCCTCAATGAGAACGGAGTTATTTTTATTTTTTATTTTATTAGCTTCGTCATATATGTATATATAAATATAGTTATTAATATTTAAGGTTTCATGTATTAAGTGAAGTGTGTTCGAGGAAATATAAAACTAAAATAACTGAAGACTAACTAAAATAGTCATATACTAATATTCATATATAACAGGGAAACCGCAACAGCGTCGAGCCAATTACTACGGCCCCAAATTAAGACTTAAAGCAACTAAATAGATAAATATTAATAATTAAAATTAGCAACTAATATAGAGCACATATTGAGTTTTTAAGCAGATTACTAACAGCAAGAGGTAGCGCGAGCAAGGCTTCGGCAGGAGTTTTTTTTTAGCAATGAACTCTTATCAGATATCATATCTTATCAGTTATGGCTTTCCCAAAATCTGAACATAGAAGCATCACCACTAGTGATGTGTACAGTGAGTTTTTCAGTGTATTTTTTTGTCTTGTTTTTCATAAACATCCTTTCCGTACTCGATTTAGAATGTTACAAAAAAAACTGACACCCTCCCAACCACGTAACATTAGCCTATCTGACCTGGGGGCTGACACGTTTATTACGGATAAACCAAAAGGATTACAACATTCCCTGGATATAGAACTGGACCGAGAAGATTTCAAAATCTTAACGTGTAAGCAACAACAATAAAACAGAGGTTGTTTTATTCATTTAGGGCTTATTAGGCTACTTTCATTAATTGTGCTTTTCATACAGGCCTATCATTTTTCACTTGAGTAAGGGAATTGTTTGAAGAGTATCCAGTCTAAGCGAAAGTTTAATGTTTTGCAACAGACTAACCTCAAAACACCCCATTTATAGCCCATTCGTTACATTAAACTCTATCTAGCTGGCAATTTCACATGCCGTCGTATCTACACGGGATGATTTCCAACAAAATAAGGTTTAATTAACAAGAGGCAGCGTTCCACGGGCTTTCAGCTAACCGGAGTCCAGCTCAGCGCAGCTCAGCAAGCGTGCCTAAAACATTTGGATATGATTGCGGGCCAATGTTCCTTTCTTTGCTTCATTGAGATATATGCAACACAGTGTTATTAAACCGATATGTTTATGAAATAATTCAATGCCCTGTGCATTTCAGTGTTCACTCAGTGTACCCTGCTATCCCCTACTTTATAATTATGAATGGCGCGTCGCGCGTGCTGGGGTTACATTACGGGGCTGGAAAAAAGTTATCTGTGTCTTACCTGGCTCAGCTGCCCCACTGCCTTCACCACCTGCTGCATCATCTGAATCTTTTCTAAAATATCTATGCAGTGAGCCCCTGAGGCTCTTGGCTTCTTCATCTCTTTTTCTCTTTTCTTTTCTTTGCTCCTGACTTGTGCATATTGGCAAACGGGCTCGCACGCTTATTCTCGAAGCGTTATGATGGAATAGTGCCGTGTTATTTGGCGCCTTAATCAAAGACCAAACCATTTCTGCATTAGGGGTGGTAGGTGGGTTCTTGAATCTATTTTCGAAGACAATAAAGGCAAAAGAACCAGAAATCATTCATTGAATGCAAATATAGCACATTTTTCTCCCCCAAATCAACACATTTTGAAATGAAACAGAATGATTAATGGCATCTTCATGAGGGACCAGTTCTGGGCCCCCCCTCATGCCTGGGCCCGGGACAAAATACCCGGTTGTCCCCCCCTGTTGACGGCCCTGATCTGTAGTCCCAGGAAATGGAAGCAACTGATTATTTCCAACAGTGTCCCATCTAGGCTGATGGGGTAGTGGGCCCCTTAGTGATTCCTGAAGCCTATGATGAGCTCCTTAGTCTTGCTGACATTCAGTGCAAGGTGGTTGTCCTTGCCCCACCACATTAGCTGGACTACCTCATCCCTATACTTCATTTCGTCGTCGTTGCTTATCAGGCCAATAACTGTGATGTCATCTGCAAACTTGATGAGCCAGTTGTTCCTGTGTATGGCTGTACAGTCATGCATAATTAGAGAGTATAGTCATGGGCTGAGGCAGAAGCCTTGCGGCACTCCGGTATTAAGGACCAGAGTGGATGGGGTGTTGTTGCCAGTCTTTACCACTTGAGCCCTGCCCATCAGGAAATCCATAACCCAAGTGCAGATTGGGGTGACCAGGCCTAGGTCCATCAGTTTGAGGACCAGCTTGGAGGGAACGATGGTATTGAATGCAGAGCTGTAATCTGACATACTGTATGTTCCAGGGCAGTGTGTAGTGTCAAGGAGATGGCATCATACACAGACCTATTTGGTTTGTATGTGAACTATAGTTGGTCCAAGGAGTCAGGTAAAATACTGTTTATATGTGTGCCATGACCAACTTCTCCAGGCACTTCATGACTATGAGTGTTAAAGCCACTGGACGATAGTCATTGAGGCATGTTTACTTGGACTTCTTGGGTAATGGCACAATGGCTGTTTCTTTGAAGCACATTGGGATAACAGACTGCTGTAGTGATGGATTGAAGATGTCATTGGTCTGCACAGGTCTTTAAGACATGGCAGGGATGGCATCTGGGCCAGCTGCCTTCCCTGCTTTCACCCTTCTAAAAGTTCTACAGATCTCGGACCCAGACAGTTGCAGTATGTAATCCTCTGAATGATTTACCATTTTGGTGGTTGGCTCAGAGTTCTCCCTTTCAAAACATGAGCATAAAACAAGTTCAGCATATGTGGTAGGGAGGGTTTGGTGTTGATGACTCCTCCTCAGCTCCTCTTGTAGTCAGTGTTGTCCATCAGTCCTTGCCACATTTGTCTAAGCCCCTGTACTATGATTCTAGTTTGTTTTTGTCATCTGTTTTTGCACTTTCGATGGCTTTTCTGGGGTTGTTCTTAGCCTTTTTGTAGAGATTAGAGGCCCCTGATTTGAAATTAGTACTCCGTTCCCTTAATTTATTATGGATGTCTGGGTTCATTCATGGTTTGCAGTTTGGAAATGAATGAACAGACTAAGTGGGAATGCTGTCCTCCACCAGCCTGTTAATGTATCCAGTGATGTGATCTGCATACACATCCAGTTCTGTGGGCTTGAATACACTCCATTCTATGATTTTCAACCCACTCTGCAGCTGCAGTACTAGCTAGTGCTACGTAATTTATATTTACAGTGGTGCTTGAAAGTTTGTGAACCCTTTAGAATTTTCTATATTTCTGCATAAATATGACCTAAAACAACATCAGATTTTCACACAAGTCCTAAAAGTAGATAAAGAGAACCCAGTTAAACAAATGAGAGAAAAAATATTATACTTGGTCATTTATTTATTGAGGAAAATGTTCCAATATTACATATCTGTAAGTGGCAAAAGTATGCGAACCTTTGCTTTCAGTATCTGATGTGACCCCCTTGTGCAGCAATAACTGGACAAGGTCGACTCAGGAACGGACAGGAACTTGATCTGCTCCGCCACTGCCAAGTGTCTGGGAATCCCGCTACTTGCTCTTGATGTCCCTCTCACTGTCCTGACACTCAATGGCACCGGCTTGACCAGCATCACCCACCTTACTGCCCCACTCACCCTAAGGATTTCCAGTAACCACTCAGAAACTATCCAGCTTCACGTTATGAACAACCCCCATGTACCCATCGTCCTAGGATTACCATGGTTAATGCAGCACAACCCCCACCTTAACTGGGCTGACAACACCATCCTAGGCTGGAGCCAGTCCTGCCTAGCTTCCTGTCTGAACTCTGCTCTGCTTCCCGCCAAACCACTGCAGCCTTCAGCCAGCAAGTTCCCCAACCTCTCTCACGTGCCTTTGGAATATCTGGATCTCAAACTTGTTTTCAGCAAGACCCGAGCAGTGTCCCTCCCTCCTCACAGACCCTATGACTGTGGAATCTACCTCCTACCTGGGACAGCACCACCCAAAGGATGACTCTACTCTCTCTCTCCTGTCAAAAGGCAAGCCATGGAGAAGTACATCTCCAAATCTTTGACAGCTGGGATCATCCTTCCTTCCTCTTCCCCAGCAGGGGCAGGATTCTTCTTCATGGAAAAGAAGGACAAGTTGCTCCGCCCCTGCATTGACTATCGGGGTCTCAATGCCATCACGGTCAAGAACCCAGTAGTGGGTAGTGGGTACTGCTCATGACCATGGCTTTTGAACTACTCCAGGGAGCCAAGGTATTCACCAAGCTAGATCTACGCAATGCATACCATCTCGTCAGGATCAGGGAGGGGGATGAGTGGAAGACGGCCTTTAACACCACCACTGGTCACTACGAGTACCTCGTGGTCCCTTTCGGCCTGACCAACGCGCCCGCAGTCTTCCAGGCACTCATTAACGATGTCTTAAGGGACATCCTAAACATCTTCATTTTCGTGTACCTGGACGACATCCTGATCTTCTCCTGCTCCCTGGAGGAACATCAGGGTCAGGTCTGACAGGTCCTCCCATGCCTGCTAGAAAACAAGTTGTTCGTCAAGGCGGAAAAGAGCGAATTTCACCAGAGCTCTGTTTTGTTTCTGGGATTCATCATCTCCCCAGCAAGGATCCAGATGGGCCCCCTCAAGCTCAAGGCAGTTGCTGATTGGCCCACCCCATCTTCAAGACGAGAGCTCCAGCGCTTCCTAGGATTCGCCAACTTCTACAGGCGCTTCATTCGCAACTTCAGCACGGTGGCCAGACCTCTCTCAGCCCTGACCTCAACCAAGACCCAATTCAAGTGGGGGGAGGAAGCAGAGAAAGCCTTTTCCACACTCAAGCACAGGTTTACCACAGCACCCATTCTCACCATACCCGATCCTACCAAGCAGTTTATTGTCGAGGTCGACACTTCCGAGTCAGGGGTCAGAGCTATACTATCCCAGAGGGCCAGTGACGACAAGGTCCACCCACGCTCCTTCTTCTCCTGCCAGCTATCCCCAGCTGAATGGAATTACGACATTGGCGACCGAGAACTACTGGCTGTTAAACTAGCCTTGGAGGAGTGGAGGCACTGGCTCGAGGGGTCGGAGCTCCCCTTCCCAATCTGGACCGACCATAAGAATCTGGAATATCTCAAGTCCACCAAACGCCTTAACTCTCGTCAAGCCCATTGGTCTCTCTTCTTCTCCCGGTTCAACTTCACACTCTCCTACCGCCCAGGCTCCAAGAACGCCAAACCCGACACCCTGTCCAGGATGTTTTCTTCCCACCAAGGGGAGTCTAAGCTGCCCGAGACCATCCTTCCTTCACGCTGCCTGGTGGTAGCTGCCATTCTAGAGGTTGAGACACTCATGCAGAAGGCCCTGGAGCAGGACCCTGGTGAAGGTAACCCCAACAACATTCCTCCTCACCATTTATTTGTTCCCTGTCCTGTGCAAACCCAGGTGCTGCAGTGGGGTCATGGCTCCAAGCTGGCCTGTCATCCGGGAGCCGCCCGAACCCTGGCACTCATCCAGCAGTGCTTTTGGTGGCCATCCATCAAGGAGGACGTCCAGGAGTTCGTGGCAGCCTGCAACACATGCTCCCGGAACAAGACAACCCATTGACTCCCTGCTGGCTTGCTAAGACCCCTCCCGTCTTCTCCACATCGACCTTGGGCTCACATCACCCTGGACTTCGTCACAGGACTCCCCAATTCAGGTGGCAACACATGCATTCTCACTGTCATTGACCATCTCTCCAAGACCGTCCATTTCATTCCTCTGCCCAAGCTCCCCTCAGCCAAAGAAACTGCAGAATTACACATCCACCACGTCTTCCGCCTACATGGACTACACACCGACATCGTTTCTGACCGGGGCCCTCAATTCACTGCACAGTTCTGGAGGGCCTTCTGCAAACTCATCAGGGCCACCTGTAGTCTCACCTCAGGCTTCCACGCACAGACCAACGGCCAGGCAGAATGGGCGAACCAGACTTTGGAGGTTGCACTCAGGTGCATGGTGTCCAGGGATGCCAGTTCTTGGAGTAAGTACCTACCCTGGATCAAGTATGCTCATAACACTCTTCCTTCATCTGCCACAGGTCTCTCACCCTTCCAGTACTCCCTAGGTTACCAACCACCACTCTTCCCTAACCAAGAGGAGGAGGTCACCGTACCCTCAGCCCAGACCTTCATACACTGCTGCAGGAGGATGTGGGCATTGGCTTGGAGAAAACTCATTCGCTCCGCCCTAGCATCCAAGAGGCAGGCCGACAAACGCCACTCTAAGGTGCCCACTTACCGGGTGGGGCAATGAGTCATGCTCCCCACATGCCATCTGCCACTCAGAACCGTCTCCCGCAAGCTGGCTCCCAGGTACCTAGGACCCTTCCTCATCAAAAAGGTAATCAACCCATGTTCCATCAGACTGGCACAACCACTCACCATGTGATGCATCCACCCCACATTCCATGTGTCACAGCTTAAACCTCTGGTCTCTAGTTCTTAGCCAATGTGAGAGAGGCCTTCAGTTGCTTAGAAGTTACCCTGGGGTCCTTTGTGACCTCGTCGACTATTTCACACCTTGCTCTTGGAGTGATGCTTGTTGGTCGACCACTCCTGGGGAGGGTAACAATGGTCTTGAATTTCCTCCATTTGTACACAATCTGTCTGACTGTGGATTGGTGGAGTCCAAACTCTTTAGAGATGGTTTTGTAACCTTCTCCAGCCTGACGAGCATCAACAACGCTTTTTCTGAGGTCCTCAGAAATCTCCTTTGTTCATGCCATGATACACTTCCACAAACATATGTTGCGAAGATCATACTTTGATAGATCCCTGTTCTTTAAATAAAACAGGCTGCCCATTCACACCTGATTGTCATCCCACTGATTGAAAACACCTGACTCTACTTTCACCTTCAAATTAACTGCTAATCCTAGAGGTTCACATACTTTTGCCACTCACAGATATGTAATACTGGATTATTTTCCTCAATAAATAAATGACCAAGTATCATCCCAATGTTATCTGCTTTCGGCTCCCTCAGACAGCACTGTCCTTGGCCAAGGCCGTTGCTGGGACAACAACTCCCCCCCTGAAGATCACTGCTGTTAGACTCTCATATTCCTTCCCCCACTTCCCACGGTCGCCACTTTTACCCCCAGTGTGACAAGTGGGTAAGCGGCATCTTCGGCTGCAGGACTGGACTGCTTGTTTGCGCTGGGTTACCTATACCTCTGCCCCTCCCCCCTTACCCCCCCATGATCGCCCCCTCCCTCACTCCCTTCCCCTTCCCGAGTCATGTGTAAAGTGTACTGTGTTATTTTTGTGCTTATGTGCCGAGGTGTTTTTTTAATGTTCCCACACTATACTCCCCACAGGAGCATAGTGTGGGGGCTGCTTTTTTTTTCCTCCCCTCCCTTCATGTTACTCTGTATTTTTCATCCCTGTCTTCCTATCCTGTCTACTCCCCCTGTGTCAATTGTATGTATGTGTATATGTACGGACGGGTTGATGGCTAATTTCGCTGGTACTTGTGACTAAGTGACAATAAAGGGTTCATTCATTCATATTTTTTTCTCATTTGTTTAACTGGGTTCTCTTTATCTACTTTTAGGACTTGTGTGAAAATCTGATGATGTTTTAGGTCATTTTTATGCAGAAATATAGAAAGTTCTAAAGGGTTCACAAACCTTTAAGCACCACTGTACCACCGTCTGTATTTTTGTTTGTACAATTAGATTGTATTGTTTGCTGTGTGTCTGTGCTTTGTCACAGAGGCAGAGGTTTAAATAAATTTAAATTTATGTATTCGTGCTGTTAAAATACTGTGTATATATGGATATGTTCTTGTCCATTGTGCACAAAAGCCTTTTGGACCTGTTTAACTATGTCTTGGCCATTTGTATTCTTGTCTGCTGTGTGCAATGGGATTTGGTAGTTGCAAGACCGGCATACATTTGATTCATATTATAGCATATGTTATATGGCCAAAAAAAAAGAACTGCCCATTACAGCACCCCCAACATATATTCTCTTTTCTCCAGGTAATGTCATGGCTCTGGCCATGACATTACCTCCACCATGCTTTATCAGTGAGTTCATATGTTTTGGATCATGAACAGATCCGTTCTTTCTCTACACTTTGGCCTTTCCATCACTTTAGCAGAGGTTAATCTTGGTTCCAGAACTTTTGGAGCTCATCCCTGTATTTCTTTGTGAATTCCAAACTGGTTTTCTGATTCTTACTGTTGATGAGTGGTATACATCTTGTGGTATGGCCTCAATATTTCTGCTCTCAAAGTTTTCTTCGAATGGAAGTTTGTGCACCTCTGCCCTGTGGAAGGTGTCACTGACTGTTGTTCTGGGGTTTTTCTATACAGTTCTCACAAGGCTTGTCATCAACTGCTGTTGTTTTCCTTGGCTGACCTATTCAATGTCTGGTTGTTAGTGCACCAATGGTTTCTTTCTTTTTCAGGACATTCCAAATTGTTGTGTTGGCCATACCCAATGCTTGTACAATGGCTCTGATACATTTTTTGATACATACATTCTCTTTCCTCAGCTTCAAAATGGCTTGATTTTCTCCCATAGACATCACTCTGGTCTTCACGTTGGTTTATCCTTTTTTAACAATGAATGCAGTCTTCACAGGTGAAACCCAAGGCTTAAACCAAGAATAGACATTCAGAGCTATTAAATGTCTTAACAATCAAACAGGGCACACCTGGGCAACAAGAAACATATGTCAGTCACATGTTTGAATATTTTTTGATCACTTGAAAAATTGTATATAGGTATTATAAATATATGTGTTAGGGATGTAATTGAATAGGAATACATTATTCAGATTGAACAGATAATGTGTCCAAAGCAAATATGAATATAGAACCAAACTGTAATTGGAGTGTTCTTTAAGCTTCGGACTGTCAGATGGCAGAGAGGCACACTGTGCATGATAATAATTATGTTAATTAAATAATTTAAATTGAAATATATTAACTTATGATCATTGCGCATGCATTTAAATTATTTGTATTCGCTTCTATTTTGTGTAAAACTGCAATGGAAACCTGGCTGCTGAGGAATGGCAGTGCCAGAAAAATATTTGCAACTTTTTTTTAAAGTCGCTTAAAACCCTTATTTTATCAGCAAAGTCTTTCCAGCACTTTTTTCATAAGTAGGCATCTCCAGTGCTGTTTCTGCCCACAGTACTATTACACTCATGTGCCTTCCCTGTGTTATCTGGCTTTCAGCACACCCTTTAGTCTTACTTGGTGGTTAAACAAATTTTCCTTGATGAGCTTTGACTTTGCATATTTTGTGAGCAACCATTGTTTGCGCTGTGTCTGTTGTGTAAAATCCAACAGTTCCATGTAACTGTTGTTGAATTTTTTTAGGTACCAACTCCTTAGTGTTGTCAGTGTTATGTTGCCAGATAAAACAGGAGGAAATGTCCACTGTGATGTTGTCTACTCTTGGTTATTATTAGTTTAGTAGTGTGTCTGTTGGGGAGAATGTGAGGAGGAATAGCAAATAAAATCTGGTACATAAAACTACCTGGGATGCCATGTCTGAGCGTTTAGTATCACAGTACAAAAGATCTCTCTGTAAAAGTAGATCATGGAGACATTTTAATCATTCGTGATCTAAAATCGTTATATCTCTCACCCCTAGTGCTATGCAAAGTATATGTTTTCCATTGATAGTCATAATAATTTCCTGTACTCTGAGCAGAATGGAGGAACCCCCACTGAGAGACTTTTTTTTGTGATAAAACAACTGATTCATTTTGCATCCTTTATAAATAGCAGCAGATTGAAAAACATCACTTCTCACAAGTACAGTGTTTCAAATTATGTCTTATTCAGCACTGACAGGAGTGTATATCTAAAATACAGCATAAAGAAAATGTTTGCTAGACTGTTGGCTTTATGAAACGTCACTATAATTGAGACCTGACTGACAGTGTGGATACAGCAGTTGAATTAATAATAATTGAAAAATCATTATTAAATATTAATTTGGTTTCTATTGCCTAAAATCTCAGGATAATATTAAATCATGTTAATTCCATCTGAGATAACATGGACATGACAATTGAGGAGTATAATTGAATGCTCCATACAGAGTTTATTAAAAATGTAAATATAAAGAATTTTACTCATTTATGAAGGTTACTTGATCATTTAAAAAACTAAGATGAAAGTGAGATTTATGTATCATGATCCGCCCCGGACTTCCACTCCGGAGATTTTTGTCGCCAGTTTTTGTCAGAACTATTTGTCATGTTTTTTCATATTAGCACTTTGTCTTTGTCTACCTCGTTGTTTGGATTGTTTTTGCTATTTTTGTTCATTGACTCTTTCTGGGGGGCGGCATGGTGATGTAGTGGTTAGCGCTGTCGCCTCACAGCAAGAAGGTCCGGGTTCGAGCCCCGTGGCCGATGAGGGCCTTTCTGTGTGGAGTTTGCATGTTGTCCGCGTGGGTTTCCTCCGGGTGCTCTGGTTTCCCCCAAAGACATGCAGGTTAGGTTAACTGGTGACTCTAAATTGACCATAGGTGTGAATGGTTGTCTGCGTCTATGTGTCAGCCCTGTGATGACCTGGCGACTTGTCCAGGGTGTACCCCGCCTTTCGCCCGTAGTTAGCTGGGATAGGCTCCAGCTTGCCTGTGACCCTGTAGAACAGGATACAGTGGCTAGAGATAATGAGATGAGATGAGACTCTTTCTGGACTTTAATTAAATCATTTTTTATTCATTGGATTTTCTGGTTTGTGTTCTGCTATTGGATCCTAACTCACCACATCTCGCCCCCCATAACATTATGAGCTTATTAGACTGTAGGCTATGGATAAAAGCTAGGCTTTTTTGGTAATTCATTGTTTAGCCTCAGTATTTTATTTAATACATATTAAGTTAAATGCAAATGAAATCAGTAAATAGCGGCTGCTTTTAGACAATCAGTGCATCAGTGGGTTTGGCTATCAGAGGAACTGGAATAATCTTCAAATACAATTTTGCTTTTTCACTTTAAGGGGTAACCAGATGTTAAAATGCTTCAAAGATTTTAGTTCTGCTCAAGATATATGGAAAAGAGAAAGTGTAGGGTCTAAAGAGTACAATATTTTATCCCAAAATCCGGTTGCTTCTGCCAGGAAGTTAAGAGTTGGCTATAAATTGATTTTTTTTTTTTTGTGAGATGACCCCAAATATACATCCAAATCAAACTGCTGTGGCTTCTTTCAGAACCGTTTTCATTGATGGAGCAAAAATAATCAAAATATTTGGCCATATCACGCCAGTTACACAATATACATTCACCAGCCACTTTAATAGGAACTTGTTCTTGATTCTAAGATTCCTGTTCTTGGTTGGCAGGAGTAGAACCCAATGTGGTCTTCTGCTGTTGCATGCTGAGATGCTTTTCTGCTCACCACAGTTGTAAAGAGTTGCTATGAGTTGTTATATCCTTCCTGGCAGCTCAAACCAATCTGGCCATTTTCCTCTGACCTCTCTTATCAACAAGGTGTTTCCAACCGCAGAACTGTTGCTCACTCAGTGTGTTTTGTTTTTCACACCATTCTGTGTAAACTCTAGAGACTGTTGTGTGTGAAAACCCCAGAAGATCAGCAGTTTCTGAAATACTCAAACCAGTCCATCTGGTGCCAACACCCATACCACAGTGAAAGTCACACTTTGAGATCACAATTTTTCCCATTCTGATGATTAAAGTGAACATTAACTCTTAGCTCAAATTAGCTCTTGATTTGTATCTGCATGATATGTGCTGCTGTCAAGGAACTGGCTGATGAGATAACTGCATAAAAGAGCAGGCGTATGGGTGTTCCTAATAAAGTGGCCAGGGAGTGTAAATTTCTTATTTATAAAACTATTCTGTTAAAGAAAGCAATATCGCACAAGCAAGATGGTCACACCTGCGTGCTGCGGCACGTGCATCAGACTGACTCTCGGGTGCGCTACAGACAGCGTGCGCGCCAAGCAGACTCTTACACACGTGCCGTTAACAACTCACACCTGCACAGGATTAAGGCACAATCAGCGCACCCATATAAGGACTTGGAAAACACTTGCAGAGTGCAAAGTATTGCGTAGCGTAACTGACACATTACCGAGCCTTAGTTCCTGTTTGCTTCTCTTGGTTTCCCAATCCTTGATTTCCGGTTTCTCATGTTTGTTTTCTGCCTAGCCTTTGATAGTCTGTGCCTCGCTCAACCCATTGCCTGTTTCACTGTTTCTCAATTTATGCTTGCCGATTTGGATTGTTTGCCTGTTTTCACTTTTCTTAATAATAAACTATCTTCTGCACATAAATCCGTTTCCCAACCCCTCTCTGATATAAGAGTGCTGTTGTACTGAATATCAGCGCAGCTGTCATCCAGCTGCAAGTAATCAACAGCAGCTCTTGCTCGTGTGATATTGCTTAAATATAGTAACATGTTTTGTGATGTCATTGTCTTCACCAGAATAGCATAACAAAAACAAAATTACAGCCCTCCTGACACCGAAGACAGCACAATCCTGTACTTTTTTTGTTACAATATTCCAGGGACGACAATGACATCAAAAACATGTTACTGTATTTAAGCTATATTGCAAAAAAGAAAAATGGGTGAAAAATTATCTTTCTGTGATACAGCACATTTAGAATCAGTTAGCAAAGATGCCTTGCTTCTGTTAGCAACACACACATGCGCTCCTGACTAAGAAAGCATTGATGAAAATTCTTAAGCATGCATTACATTTTACATTTTGAAATTTGCATATAATGTAATGCATATTATGACGAATCCAATAAGATAAATCCAGGAAAACAATTAAGGAATTTTGGTAAAGTTATGGATTCTTTTCATGTCTGGCATTTTAAAGTTCAATTACTGTATTCATAGAAAAACCCCCCACAAATTTAACCAAAAACAAAAACTTTCAGCCTTAGCCCAAACTAGAACATGCACCTGACTAGCATGGCTCAAGAACACACAACAGAGATGTCTGCAATGAACTGGCATCCAGGTGGAGTTTTGTTGTTGTTGTGATACTCCGCTGAAGACAATATCACAAAACATGTCACTGTATTCCACTGTCATCTTCTTTCGGCTGCTCCCATTAGGGATCGCTACAGTGGATCTGTTCCACATATTTGATTTGGCTTAGGTTTTTACACCAATGCCCTTCCTGATGCAACCCTCCCCAATCTATCTGGGCTTGGGACTGGCACTAAGTATGCACTGGCTTATGCAACCCCATTGGCTGGGTATTTTTAACCTAACCTGCATGTCTTTGAACTGTGGGGGAAACCGGAGCACCTGGAGGAAACCCGCACAGACACGGAGAGAATGTGCAAACTCCACACAGAAAGGCCCTCATCAGCCATGAGGTTCGAACCCAGAACCTTCTTGCTATAAGGTGACAGTGCTAACCATTGCACCACCGTGTCGCCCTACTATATTCCACTATATTCCAACAATATGCCATGAGCATGAGTGATGTGCTGAATGTGATTCGGGTACAGGTCTATTATAAGTGTATTATTTTCAAATAACAAACAGCACAGTCCAAAGTGTGTTGTTCCACTTACAGCACACCAATTTGTGAAAATTACAATGTCTAAATTATTAATGAATGATATCTTGCACTTTGGGCGGCACGGTGGTGTAGTGGTTAGCGCTGTCGCCTCACAGCAAGAAGGTCCGGGTTCGAGCCCCATGGCCGACGAGGGCCTTTCTGTGTGGAGTTTGCATGTTCTCCCCATGTCCGTGTGGGTTTCCTCCGGGTGCTCCGGTTTCCCCCACAGTCCAAAGACATGCAGGTTAGGTTAACTGGTGACTCTAAATTGACCGTAGGTGTGAATGGTTGTCTGTCTCTATGTGTCAGCCCTGTGATGACCTGGCGACTTGTCCAGGGTGTACCCCACCTTTCGCCCGTAGTCAGCTGGGATAGGCTCCAGCTTGCCTGCGACCCTGTAAAACAGGATAAAGCGGCTAGAGATAATAAGATGAGATGAGATCTTGCACTTTTTAAAGGCAGGGTAGGTAATTTTGGAGAAACCAGCAAGAGTATACTAGATTTTGAAAGTGTCCAAAGCCACTCCTCCAAAACACATGAATGCGCACTGTCTGATTACTTCTCTCGTATTCATTTAGGGAGCGCATAACATGTAATGGTTATATCCAACTACCTCATGTCTCATTCGCATATAAGAAACCACCTAAAATTATCATAATGAATGTAAACAATGAACATGACTATTGTTAGTATGCACAGCTGTTTGACCAGCTGACTAGCTTGAGTAATACAGTGGGGCAAAAAAGTATTTAGTCAGCCACCAATTGTGCAAGTTCTCCCACTTAAAAAGATGAGAGAAGCCTGTAATTTTCATCATAGGTATGCTTCAACTATGAGAGACAGAATGGGGGGAAAGAATCCAGGAAATCACATTGCAGGATTTTTAATGAATTAATTGGTAAATTCCTCGGTAAAATAAGTATTTGGTCACCTACAAACAAACAAGATTTCTGGCTCTCACAGACCTGTAACTTCTTCTTTAAGAGGCTCCTCTGTCCTCCACTCATTACCTGTATTAAGGGCACCTGTTTGAACTCGTTATCAGTATAAAAGCACCTGTCCACAACCTCAAACAGTCACACTCCAAACTCCACTATGGCCAAGACCAAAGAGCTGTCAAAGGACACCAGAAACAAGTAGACCTGCACCAGGCTGGGAAGACTGAATCTGCAATAGGTAAGCAGCTTGGTGTGAAGAAATCAACTGTGGGAGCAATTATTAGAAAATGGAAGACATACAAGACCACTGATAATCTCCCTCGATCTGGGGCTCCACGCAAGATCTCACCCCGTGGGGTCAAAATGATCACAAGAACGGTGAGCAAAAATCCCAGAACCACACGGGGGACCTAGTGAATGACCTGCAGAGAGCTGGGACCAAAGTAAAAAAGGCTACCATCAGTAACACACTACGCCACCAGAGACTCAAATCCTGCAGTGTCAGACGTGTCCCCCTGCTTAAGCCAGTACATGTCCATGCCCATCTGAAGTTTGCTAGAGAGCATTTGGATGATCCAGAAGAGGATTGGGAGAATGTCATATGGCCATTCTCCTAATTTCTGGATTTTTTTTTCTCATTTTGTCTCTCATAGTTGAGGTATACCTATGATGAAAATTACAGGCCTCTCTCATCTTTTTAAGTGGAAGAACTTGCACAATTGGTGACTGACTAAATACTTTTTTGCCCCACTGTATGTCTTCCTAGCCTTGTGGAAGACTCCAGTTACACACAACGAGTGCACAGGTAGACAGGCACATAGGCCAGTCAATCATTTAATTCGGACCAAATGAAAGGGCTTTTTACAACCCTGAGACTGCCACAGATGATGGATTGTTTTTCTTTTTACTGTCAGAGCATTTGATTTATTCATTGCTGCCAGGGTGTAAAGAGAATTTCAAGAAATATAACAAAAATGCTTATCAAATAAATTACTTATCCTAGTTTTCCTAATTTATATTTAGATTAATGCTTGGAAGTGGTGTAGAAATATTGTGCAACATCCACTCAACAAGTTAGTTCCTCTCATCACTTAAGTTATAATAATAATAATAATAATAATAATAATAATAATAATAATAATAATAAACAGTCATTCCCTTACACCGACGACTCATTCCATAAAAGTTACATAAATGTCTCTGGACAAAAATTACCACAACATCAGTCATTATAGTAAATAATAAATATATATAATCCATTTATTATTACTCTTAGGTTATATGGCGCATCTACCATATTAATACCTGTGTATGAGCTGTTACTATGGAAACAATAACATATTAGAACCTGCACATTAATATTAATACAAACCTACTGTTCATGTTACAGCCTGAAGTACTGTTTGAGCCATGCTGTTATACAAAAGCAATTAACAACTTCTGACCAATCAGATTCATGAATTCACCCGCACTTTGTCATCCCATTATGCCCTTAATTCGTGAATCTAGATAGGTGTGTATTAGACTGTAATGATCACCAGAGTTCCTGAGTATTAACATCGACCTGATGACTCCTAAATGTATTTTTTCTCCATCATATTCAACCTGTGAGGTAGGGGCTGAATGCTAACACTTATATTATTAAAAACATTGACCTCTGCTATTTAATCAAAGCAATTTCATGGTAAATCTGAAGCTAAAAAAAGCACACCCCATGCCATCCAGGAACACTGCCAAATCAGGATGTTATTAAATATGGGAAGTCTTCCTTACATCAGCCTTTCAAAGTCTCTTCAATCATTTTTCTGCAACCATTTTCTCTTTAGTTAATTAAACAGTGGCAGTGAGATGTCTGTAGCACTAACTCGTGTACCAAAGCAAGACTCAAATTTAACTGAAGTCATGAGTGGATCCTGAAAATGGCAAATTAATTCTGATTATTATCATATTTCATTTGTGATGCATGAAACTGACACATGGATAATACAGCTGTAACAGATACTTAACTCTGATAATTCCATCCCTCTTACATGGTGGAGAAAAGCAGACTTAAAGATTCATATTTAACATGATGTGAGAAAATTGTTTCTTGAATCACCCCTTCTTCCAAGATGAGAACTGTTTTGGTTTTGCATGTACTGTATGTGCTTCAGGAGTGTGCTTACTTGGTCTTCTCTCTTGAGATATACTTCCTGTGTGCAAGCTGCTGCTAAAGGGGTTGTTATGAAATTGTGTCCTTACAGATAAAGAATGCAGCAGCCAACGTTCTTCGAGAAACATGGCTGATCTACAAACACACCAAGTTGATGAAGAAGATCGACCACTCACGTGTGCGCAAGCACCAGAGGAAATTTCTGCAAGCCATCCACCAGTGAGAAAAATGAAATGCATACACACTCAGTCCAGCCTCCTTTATTCTCAGACATTCCCTGAGAATCGATTTCCAAGCATCACACTTGGTATCGAGTCCCATCTGGCATTTACACACTGTAAAAAATGTAACTTGCAAAATTGTTGAGTGAAAAAAGGATTCTAAGTTGAATGAACAAATTTCCCTTCTAATTGTTCAGGTAACTAAAAAAAATAGTTGAGATGCCTTTCCTTCGCCACAAGTTCATAGGAATTGGAAAATTAAGTGAACTTATATATTCAAGTGCTGATTGATGCCCCTTAACCAATGCCACTGCGCATGCGCACTTCACAAGTTCGAAAGTTTCAACGGTCGGGTGGAGTGAGAAGTCCGTGGAAACTGACACGAGACGTTGTATAGGAGTCTAGACTAAGCTTTCCTCAACAGAGGCCAGGGAATTCCCTCCTTGTATGTCGGTATTTGTTTCTGTTTGTGTAATAATAGGCAAAGTGAAGTAGAACTTAAGGGTGTATTCAGACCAGGATAGTTCGATAGTTCACTTGCTTTGGTCCAAACCAAATGTTTTTTTTAGGGTGTATTCAGACCAGGATAGTTCGATAGTTCACTTGCTTTGGTCCGAACCAAATTTTTTTTTTTTTTCATTTTGGTGCAGTTTGCTTTCACACTGTACATTTTAGTAAGCGGACCAAAATCTGTCAACAAAGCCACGCGCCCTGAGGTCGTTCAGCTATTGGTCAGAGACGACGCGCACAAAGCGTTAAGTTCAAAAGTAGTCATGGAGGCTTTCCGTGCTGTTATTCTTTTTAATGTCATCAAAGCTATATGTTTTAACAGTTTTTACTGTTTTCACAATTGTGCGATTACTATGCTGTTGTACAAGTAATTTATCAGCGACGACTTCAAAGGGCAAGGCGGCTACGGAGGATAGCGCTGATGAGCGCACATCATGTTGTGACAGTTCTGGCTCTTCACGCAAGACGGAGGAGGTATGTGTCGGGATATTCGCCTTATCCATCGTAATAGATGAATTTCTTTTTTGCGTCGCTAGTACCGCCACTTTTTGAAAGAATGTCCCTGATTTTAATGTAGGTCTGACGGAGTTTCTTCACTTTTAGCCGACATTGTTCTGGGGAGCACGTGAACCCCTTCTCCTTCATTTTCTCACTGAATACAGCAAACACGTCGGCATTTTTGTGTGTTCTCTCCAAAAGCTCAGATATGTGGACATCTGCCCATATATTCACAAGGGTACACGTTTCTTCCTTGGTCCACGTTTGCCCCCTACTCATTTTTTTGTACTCTGTAGTCTAGCCTACCACTGGTCTGAATGACTGAACGACTGTTGTAAGGTTCCCTTGACAACCGAAACAGTGTTTGCACTTTGCGGTGGAGTGTCAAGACTCTGTTTCCCATAATGCTCGACAAACGATGGAAGCTCCCGAGGTACAAAAAAGCAAAACTGTCGGATTAGGTCCGGTCTGCTTTCACACCTCCAAAAGGTCCGCACCAGAGTTCCTTTGGTCCGGACCGAGTCCGACCTTGCAGCTCGGTCTCGGTCCGCTTGTTTGGTCTGGACCAGAGTTCGGTGGTTTGTATTCAGACCAACCCAAAAGGTCCGGACCAAGGGAAATTTGGTTCGTTTGGTCCGGACCAAACAACGTAGGTGTGAATACGCCCTAAGCGTTGAGAGGTTTGTGTTAACTAAAAAATGTAATGCACACTAAATCATTGTAAAAAAAAAAATAGTCAAGCCAACTTAAAAATGTAACGCAACCTGCTGCCAAAGGATTTTGAGTAAACTCAACTTAGAACCATGATGTGCCAACTTGCTCTTCTAAGTTAATTGGCATTATTATTTCAATTTATTTAAACTAAGTCAAGTCAACTCAACATAAAAATACTCTTCTATGTGAACTTAAAAGAACATTTTGGGGTATCGTGGCTCAGGTGGATAAGGCGCCATACCATAAATCCGGGGAACCGGGTTCGATTCCAACCCGAGGTTATTTCCTGATCCCTCCCCTGCTCATTTCCTGTCTCTACACTGTCCTATCCAATAAAGGTGGAAAAAGCCCCCAAAAAATCTTTAAAAAGAATAATTTAGGATAACAATGTTTTTTGTGCCAACTTGCTTTTCCAAGTTAATTGGAATGATTATTTCAATTTATTTCAACATCACAATTTGAATGCACTGAACTTGCTAAATAAAGTAAGGTCAACATAAAATACTCATCTGTGTCGACTTAAAAGAGCAAGTCAGCACAACTATTTGGCCCGGAGTTGTTTACTCAAAATCCTTTGGCAGCAGGTTGCGTTACATTTTTAAGTTGGCTTGACTAATTTTTTTTTACAGTGCAGTGTCTTGCAAAAGTATTCATCCCCCTTTGTGTTTGTCCTGTTTTGTTGCATTACAAGCTGGAATTAAAATTGATTTTTGGGGAGTTAGCACCATTTGATTTACACAACATGCCTACAACTTTAAAGGTGAAAATTGTTGTTTTATTGTGACACAAACAATAATTAAGATGAAAAATCAGTTATTCTAACAATTAAAATTGGTTTGTCAATTAGTGTTGCCTACTTTGTACCTTGCTAGCAAGAGTTCAGTAAGAGTAGCACAGTAATTTCAGTCATTTCATTTTGATAACTCGCTAGCCTTTTTAATCAGCTAGCTTGTTACCTAGCTTTTAAAGTGAGATAATGAAGTGAGCTTTCAAGTGCAGATAGGGTAGTTGGCGACATAAAAACCAGGTTGAACAAAATCAAAAAGACTTTAAAAAAAAGTCTACAATTATGTTAATTTATTCCCTATGCATTCAGACAATGTACACAAACTTAACTACACTGTAACTCAAATGCTGATGAGCGAGAAGGTACTGTCTATCTCCAGCAAATTGGTTGATCACCCGTTGCTGAACTTGCAACTCCACATCAGAAAAAGTTGGGATGTTATGTAAAATGCAAATTCAAAAAAACAAAGCAGTGATTTCTAAATTTATTTTGACTTATATTTAATTACAGACAGTCTGAACCCAATATATTTCATGTTTTTCTGGTCAACTTCATTTCATTTCTTAATATACATCCATTCCTGCATTTCAGTCCTGCAACACATTCCAAAAAAAGTTGAGACAGGGGCAATTTAGGGCTAGTAATGAGGTTGAATAATGATAACTGAATAATGATGTGATTTGAAACAGGTGATATTAACAGGTGATTGTGATCATGGTTTGGCACAAAATCAGTATCCAGGAAAGGCCTAGTCTTTGAGGAGTAAAAATGGGCAGAGGATCTCCAGTTTGTCAACAAATGTTTAAAAGTAATGTTCCTCAAAGAAAGATAGGAAGAGATTTGGATATTTCACCCTCTATGATGTACAGTGGTGCTTGAAAGTTTGTGAACCCTTTAGAATTTTCTATATTTCTGCATAAATATGACCTAAAACATCATCAGATTGTCACACAAGTCCTAAAAGTAGATAAAGAGAACCCAGTTAAACAAATGAGACAAAAATATAATACTTGGTCATTTATTTATTGAGGAAAATGTTCCAATATTACATATCTGTGAGTGGCAAAAGTATGTGAACCTCTAGGATTAGCAGTTAATTTGAAGGTGAACTTAGGCTACGTTTACATTACGTCGAATCAGCGGATCATCAGATTAACGTTCTTAAAACGATTCGCGTTGACACTAAAACCGTTAGCCGTGCACACAGCAACACCAATACGCGGATACGCTCGGCTCCGCAGGCATCCTGCGCTCCAAATCACTCCGCCCTGAACAGCGAGTGCCCTCTGGAGGGTGCGCACTCCGGCCCTGCGCAGCTCACAGAGCGCGCGAGTGAAGTGAACAAGCCACGATTCGGGACTGAGCCGCTGTGTGTGTGATCTCAGTGCATATCACTTACTACTTGCAAGTGGAAGGATGGCAAGCCTAAAGACAATCATAACTACACAATGGGCAGTATTTGCATCAGTATTTGCAGTATTTTCATACTTTTATACTCTTTAATGAAAGGTGATACAAGGCGGAAGTCTGCGCCGTTTTTCAGCAGTCGCGTCACATGACCAACGCCAGCGAATCAGGAAGGTGGATGTCACAGTGACGTTGTCCAATGAGACGCCAGCTAGAGCTCAGCACAGCGTATTCGCGTATTCTCAATGTTTACACAGCACCGGAGCTGATACGATCTAGATTGAATACGTGGACGCTGGCGGATTCCCGTTTCCCCGCTTTTTCAGGGGGGTTAATGTAAACGGACAGTGCATCCGCGAAGAAAACGAGACAGATACGGTCTAGTGTAAACGTAGCCTTAGAGTCAGGTGTTTTCAATCAATGGGATGACAATCAGGTGTGAGTGGGCACCCTGTTTTATTTAAAGAACAGGGATCTATCAAAGTCTGATCTTCACAACACATGTTTGTGGAACTGTATCATGGCACGAACAAAGATTTCTGAGGACCTCAGAAAAAGCATTGTTGATGCTCATCAGGCTGGAAAAGGTTACAAAATCATCTCTAAAGAGTTTGGACTCCACCAATCCACAGTCAGACAGATTGTGTACAAATGGAGGAAATTCAAGACCATTGTTACCCTCCCCAGGAGTCGTCGACCAACAAAGATCACTCCAAGAGCAAGGCATATAATAGTCGGCGAGGTCACAAAGGACCCCAGGGTAACTTCTAAGAAACTCAAGACCTCTCTTACATTGGCTAATGTTAATGTTCATGAGTCCACCATCAGGAGAACACTGAACAACAATGGTGTGCATGACAGAGTTGCAAGGAGAAAGCCACTGCTCTCCAAAAAGAGCATTGCTGCTCATCTGCAGCTTGCTAAAAATCATGTGGAAAAGCCAGAAGGCTATTGGAAAAATGTTTTGTGGATGAATGAGACCAAAATGGAACTTTTTGGTTTAAATGAGAAGCGTTATGTTTGGAGAAAGGAAGACACTGCATTCCAGCATAAGAACCTTATCCCATCTGTGAAACATGGTGGTGGTAGTATCATGGTTTGGGCCTGTTTTGCTGCATCTGGGCCAGGATGGCTTGCCATCATTGATGGAACAATGAATTCTGAATTATACCAGAGAATTCTAAAGGAAAATGTCAGGACATCTGTCCATGAACTGAATCTCAAGAGAAGGTGGGTCATGAAGCAAGACAACGACCCTAAGCACACAAGTTATTCTACCAAAGAATGGTTAAAGAAGAATAAAGTTAATGTTTTGGAATGGCCAAGTCAAAGTCCTGACCTTAATCCAATCGAAATGTTGTGGAAGGACCTGAAGCGAGCAGTTCATGTGAGGAAACCCACCAACATCCCAGAGTTGAAGCTGTTCTGTACAGAGGAATGGGCTAAAATTCGTCCAAGCCAGTGTGCAGTTATCAACAGTTACCAGAAACGTTTAGTTGCAGTTATTGCTGCACAAGGGGGGTCACACCAGATACTGAAAGCAAAGGTTCACATACTTTTGCCACTCACAGATATGCAATATTGAATCATTTTCCTCAATAAATAAATGATCAAGTATAATATTTTGTCTCATTTGTTTAACTGGGTTCTCTTTATCTACTTTTAGGACTTGTGTGAAAATCTGATGATGTTTTAGGTCATATTTATGCAGAAATATAGAAAATTCTAAAGGGTTCACAAACTTTCAAGCATCACTGTACAATATATTTAAATGATTTAAGGAACCTGGAGGAATTTCTATGCATAAAGGGCAAGGGCTCAAACCTAAGCTGAACACCCGTGATCTCAGATCCCTCAGATGACACTGCACCAAGAACTGTCATTCAGCTCTAGCTGATATAACCACACAGACTCAAGATTACTTTGTCAAACCTTTGCAAAGCACTACAATACAGAGTTACAGCCACAAATACCAGTTAAATCTTTACTGTGCCAAAAGGAAGCCTTATGTTAACCATGCTGAGAAGCCCCATCGACTTCTCTGGGCTTGGACGCAGTTGGGATCCACCATCACACAGTGGAAATGTGTATTGTGGTCAGAGAAATCAGTATTCCAGGTCTTTTTTTTTTTTAGAAGAAATAGATGCTGTGTGCCAAAGATGAAAAGGACCATGAAGACTGTTACCAGCAACAAGTCCAAAAGCCACAGTCTGTCATGGTATGGGGTTGTGTCAGTGCCCTTAACAAAGGTAACTTACACTTCTGTGATTTTGGCATTAATGCAGAATAGTAATTGAGATGTTGGAGCAACATATGCTGCCTTCAAGACGACATCTTTTTCAGGGATATTTCAACAAGAGACAATGCAAAATCACATTCTGCACACATTACAAAGGTATGGCTGTGGAAGAGGAGGGTGCCTGTTCCCTCTGTCCCCAACAGAGAATGTGTGGCAAATTTTAAAATGAAAAAATATGACAATAATGACCCTGTACACCTTAAAGGCGTCGTGCAGTAATTTCAGCAATCAGGCTATATCATGTGTCAAAATGTCGGGTTTGGTGGGTTATTCAAGCCCCTCGGTTTCCCGCGATCTCAGTGTCACGATGCGCCCGCTACAAGCATTTAAAGTTGACGCGCACAGCCAAATTTAGGCAGCCAGCCGTTAACTAGGTCCACTTGTGTGTGACGTCATACCAGTAACCTCCCTTGGGTGATGCTGGCCTGTCCCCATGTTTTCTCTATAGCGTGCGTTTACCAGAGTTGTTTACATTGCGGATTTTGTGGATTTATTCAGTTTGTGGATAGTTTTGAACACTCAAAACACTATGAAATGATGTATTAATATTCTGTGATACAAAATGCCTAATCGGTGTATTGTGTTTGGCTGTAACAACGAACACTGAACACTATTTGTGACTGTTATCAATGGATCTGATTTCAAGGTCATGGCTAGGTATTGATATAGAAAAAAATTATTTTTTTAAAAACACATTGTGGCAGCGGGGGCGTGGTCAAGCGCCGGTCTGTGACAGGAGGGCGGAGCCAGGGAAGGTGAGTGGCAGAATCATTACACCTGACGGTAATTAACCTGTATTTTGTGTGTTTTCCCAGTAACCGCGCCCTATTTAAGGAGGCAGAGGGAGAGCAGAGAAGAGCTCATCCCGGGACAAGAACACTGTGTGTTTCGCTATCAGATTAAAACTGGCGGTTATACTGAAAAGTCTGGCAATAAAAAGCCTATTTGCATCTGAAGCATTGTCCTGCCGTCCTCTGTGCTCCACCCACACTTCAGAGAGCTCTACAGTGGTGCCAAAACCCGGGACAAGGTGGAGCACCAACCTCGCAGCCCCATGGAATCCTCCCCGTTCGCGGACCTGGTCCACGCCCTCGCCACGGCTCAGCAAAGCCAGCACCGAAAGGAGCAAGAGCGGCGCTTCGAAGCCCTGGTGCTGGCCCAGCAGGAAGATCGCGAGGCGTTCCGGCATCTCCTCGCGTCGGCGGGGTCCACCAGCGCCCCGGCCGCGGGCCCGTCTCCCCTCACCGTGACCAAGATGGGCCCGCAGGACGACCCCGAGGCGTTTCTCACATTGTTCGAGCAGGTCGCCGAAGCCTCGGGGTGGCCGATGGAGCAGCGCGCGGCGCGCCTCCTCCCCCTCCTGACGGGAGAGGCGCAGCTGGCAGCGCTATAACTCCCCGCCGGCTGGCCTACGCGGACCTTCGCCGGGCCGTCCTCCAGCGCGTGGGGCGCACGCCAGAACAACAGCGCCAGCGCTTCCGCGCGCTGGAGGACGGCCCGGCGAAGGTCCGCGTAGGCCAGCCGGCGGTTGGCGGGGAGTTATAGCGCGGCCAGCTGCGCCTCTCCCGTCAGGAGGGGGAGGAGGCGCGCCGCGCGCTGCTCCATCGGCCACCCCGAGGCTTCGGCGACCTGCTTGTCCCGGGATGAGCTCTTCTCTGCTTTCCCTCTGCCTCCTTAAATAGGGCGCGGTGACTGGGAAAACACACAAAACACAGGTTAATTACCGTCAGGTGTAATGATTCTGCCACTCACCTTCCCTGGCTCCGCCCTCCTGTCACAGACCGGCGCTTGACCACGCCCCCGCTGCCACACACGTTTTAAGTGTTTCTATGTATCAATCATTAATTGTACAAAATGATTTTCATACATTTATGTATGGGGCGGCACGGTGGTGTAGTGGTTAGCACTGTCGCCTCACAGCAAGAAGGTCCTGGGTTCGAGCCCCGGGGCTGGCGAGGGCCTTTCTGTGCGGAGTTTGCATGTTCTCCCCGTGTCCGCGTGGGTTTCCTCCGGGTGCTCCGGTTTCCCCCACAGTCCAAAGACATGCAGGTTAGGTTAACTGGTGACTCTAAATTGACCGTAGGTGTGAATGTGAGTGTGAATGGTTGTCTGTGTCTATGTGTCAGCCCTGTGATGACCTGGCGACTTGTCCAGGGTGTACCCCGCCTTTCGCCCGTAGTGAGCTGGGATAGGCTCCAGCTTGCCTGCGACCCTGTAGAAGGATAAAGCGGCTAGAGATAATGAGATGAGATGAGACATTTATGTATTTGTCATCTTTCTGTCACATGAAGTGTTGTCTTGATAACACATGTGGCACATAATTTTAGCAAATGGATGACAGAAGATTAATTGAAAGATTTATGCCACAGAGCTGCCTTTAACTAATAATTATCACTAATTACTGACGATTGTACGTTTACTAAACAATACAATACAAAACTCAATACTCCCAGCCTATAACATACTGAATATCAAGTTAAAATCAACCGCAATAAAAGGAAAATGATGAAAACTGGAATATCAAGGGGTCTACTGTATCAGAAGGCCCACTGCATTTCACGAGATTGCAAGCTGTCAGGTTGCTAGAATTCAATCTTTCTAGCTATACTTTCACCCCCTACAGCTATCAGTATTACACATAATCATAGATTAATCACACAGCATTCAAGTGAAAATGGTCTTTAAAAATGCACATAAGTAGTGATTTAGTCAGAGAAACCAACCAAAACTAAGTCTTCAAGTCGCCGGTCTTCATTCTCGTCGTCAGAACTGTTCTCATTTTCATGAGCGCTCAGGTTCAAATCTGTAAGGCTGGATACCACCAGGACATTCAGCTGTCAAAATCTCTACTTGTGGGCCATTTTCTTCTTCTGTATCAGTAAAATCAAAGCTAATTTCCTCAGCATCACTCCTATTTTCTGGTGTGTCCATCATTGCAACTGCACCGAGTGGTTACTGGTATGACGTCACGCAGCTGTTCCATTGACCGAGAGGGGGCGCTGCGAACGCGGAAAATTTCAAGTGATGGGCATGATCAAATAAGGACCGATTACAACCGCGGGAAGCTTTTGAAAAATCAATGGTCAATTTATTAGGAATCTTGAAAGCATTCTGGTGCAGAATAATGCGACTTTTATCGCCACTGCGTGACGCCTTTAAGACCCATTTGCAGGAAAAATGGTGTTGTGAGAAGGAATGGCAACATTATAAAGTGGTAAATACTTTACCATTCCAACTTTTTTTTAAATGTGTTGAAAAATTGAAATAAGTGTTTATTTTAAAAGAAACAATAAAATTCATGAGGTAAAGCATCAAGTAATGTGCTTGATGTGTATTAATGATGTGTAATAATGTGAATTGCTTTGAGTGCAATATAGGTCAAAGATTATTTACAAATCACTGAAATCAAGGTTTTCAGTTTTAATTTCAATTTCAACATACCGTCCCAACTTTTTCTGATTTGGGGTTGTATATATTATTTCAAATATTAACCCCAGTTTTATCTACACCTTTAAAACTCTTGACCACACCACTTTCTGGCCCAATAGACTCAATGCTGTTTAAGTGACACTATTCTGATGTGCTTTAGCCCATTTGACAGTGTGTTATTGGGAAACCCATTCCCATTTTTAGACTATATGTTTGTGTGTTGTCCATCGGTTTCGATGAAGACCATCATTGTCATCCAGGGGAAAAGGGAAGAGGGGTTTTAATAATGATAAAGTCTATCGGTGACTGCAAATGGCCATACATCTGTGCACAGAAGGTATGCTGACAGTGGGGTCAGGCGATGAGGGAGACATCATCGGGGAGACTGTTCACCCGTGACTTCCTAGTCTGTCTCTTCTGTTCTGACGCAGCAGTATTTAGACCATATACCTACACTTTCTATACATTAAGTTCTTTCTATAGATTAAGCTATAGATGGCTCAACTGAGAGAAATCTTACATTGTCTTGCTTGCCTGGTCACAAAGCTTGTGTGATTTGCTCATCTCTGAGCTGCGAGATTCATATCCATAAGGAGTTACTCCTTTTGGTAGTGATCTGATTTAAATGTAAGGGTCAAATCGAATATAAGTACCTTATTCAGATTGAACAGATAATGTGTCTTAAATGAATACAAATAAATATGGGGACAGTACCTGGCATATTCAGGGTTGGTTGGTTTCCGTGTTTTGTTTTTAACCCTTTGATGCAAAACATGGGTCAAAAGTGACCCGGCTGAGTTTTTATCTTCTATATTTTTGCAATAAATTAATTCCATCATTCAGTATTCAAGGTATTCCTCAATTAACTTGTTTTTGATCATCATACATCCTTATTTCATTTTTTCCTTTCTTACTTTTTGAATAAAACCCCTTTTTGTATCACTACCCTTCTAATGCACAACATGGGTCAAAAACGACCTGCATTCATTTTCCAGGTTATTTCATGTATGGCTGTGTTTCTATGATATACTTTTGAAATAAATTCATGTTGTCATTTACTTTTCCAAATATGCAGTAAATATCTTGTTTTTGTTTTGCACAAATCATTTTTATTTTTCCTTTCTTAAGTTATGAACAAGCACAGCTTTTGTAATTCTACATCAAGTTTACACACATGGGTCAGAAACGACCCGCATGCATTTACTACAGCGTTTGGTGGGAACTGTGAATTGTGCTTGTGTCAGACATTTCACAGCTCAGCACAGTGCTCTTTGCCCATCTAATATATGTAAGTAATGTTTTTCAATTGTTCTAACGTTACCTTAGAAACAAATTGATTATGTTTAGGTTACCTTGAGAGTGAGTAGATTACTTGTCAGAAAGTTACAAGTAATTACTATTAGCTACCTAGCTGTTGATATATTCTACTTTAGTTAGCTAATTTTATTGTAGTTGGCTTAGCTAACTACATAGTTAATAAATAAATAACTGTCCCCATTCACTGCTAAAGTAATTACTTGAAACAAATTATTATTATAGTATTAAGACATTTAATTTTAAATCACACTTGGATGACCCATGTGTAGTGTAGTATTTTTGTTTATAAAGTAGGAAAGAAAAAATTAAATTAATGATTTGTGGTAATTAAAAACAAGATATTTAAAGAATACTTGGAATATTCAATCATAAAATAAATTGATTTCAAAAGATAGAGCAAAGAAAAACTCAGTCAGCATGAAATAACCTGGAAAATGAATGCGGGTCATTTTTGACCCATGTTGTGCATTAGAAGGGGTGTGCATATGTTTTGCATCAAAGGGTTAAAGAAAGCTCAAGGTCTTTACTTTGTTGTTGAGCTCTAAAGAAAAGCTCGCAGAAGCTAGAAAGGAGGGTTGCCAGGTTTCCCACTACCACCACAAATTCCCATCACAACTACAATTCAAAAACCACACAAAAATTGAAACTATTCCTCTTTTTCTCAGTCTTTTCAAGGAACACACTGTGCATCTTTCTAATTTGTAGTGTGCATGTACAGTATCTACAATATGTGCACCGTTATACACAGAACCTGGTAACCACGGGCGATTGCTCTAAGACAACGAGGGAGGCTCAGCATCCTCTAAAAATTCTGGATCTGAAATAGCAATGTTATAAGTTATAACATTGCTATTTCAGATACAGAATCATAAAAATATATGTGCTCAACCCAACTACAGTGCGAAATCATCCTGTTATAACTTTCCCCAGTTCGCCTAATGTGTGCGTGAGTTTTTCCCCCTCATGACAGCGCGATGCAGCCCAGCCTCAGTGGACTTCAATGGCATTTGGGAGCTATGCGCTTTTCAATCTCAAAATGCAAGACGATTATTGGACAAATACTGCGAAAACGCCCGCCCACGGAGTCCCAGCCTCAGTGGACTTCAATGGCATTTGGGAGCTATGCGCTTTTCAATATCAAAATGCAAGACAGTTATTGGACAAATACTGCGAAAACGCCTGCCCACCGGACTCCCAACCTCACAGTGGGAGGGACATGGCAAAGCTTTCCGCGAGGAGACTGGTGATTGGTGAAAGCGGCCGGATATTTTCTTTGATTGACAGCTCGTTTCAACTATAGACAGGCAGCGGTGAATCTCAGTTCAGTCCCATGCGGATTCGCAAGTGCTGTAGTGTATTGTAAGAGATATCAGCTTACATTTCGATTTCATTCATTACATACGGTTTCTACCAGCTTTTTTAGTTTGTATATATTTTCATTGTAAATAAAGTGTAAATATAGTGTTGTCAAGTTTGCTATCTTAGTTCCAGAAATTTCATTTATTTGAGTGACTGAACTTGAACTCGAGGGGGCTAATCAAATCAAATCAAATCAAATCAAGTTTATTTGTACAGCGCTTTTAACAATAAACATTGTCGCAAAGCAGCTTTACAGAATTTGAACGACTTAAAACATGAGCTAATTTTATCCCTAATCTATCCCCAATGAGCAAGCCTGTGGCGACGGTGGCAAGGAAAAACTCCCTCAGACGACATGAGGAAGAAACCTCGAGAGGAACCAGACTCAAAAGGGAACCCATCCTCATTTGGGCAACAACAGACAGCCTGACTATAATATTAACAGTTTTAACAGGTATAACCCTCAACTGTCAGCTAGCAAGAAAGCTGCGCACAGATGCCAAGCATTGTTGATTTAATTTTAGCGAAGCCATTTGCCAGTCTTCCTTTCGAGGAAAAAATTAAAATTAAAGAGCAGGGTAGACCAACGCCTCAAATTGACTTGGTGAAAAAGGTAGGGAATAATACTCGTTCCTTTCAGCTCTCCTGGTACGAGAAAGTGAATTGGCTAACAGCAAGTGGCCCACATCAACAACAGTAAATAGGCTACTTTAGTAATATGTCATGGATGGACCAAAAATATAGAATCTATTTAAAATGTTTATGCTGAGTATAAAAATATATGAGTGATTCCACGCTTATGGATACTGAAATGGGGACATGAACTTATTCACCTAAAACCATTTCTTTTTTTACCATCAGGTCACAAAACATGTAATCTTTAATGAATGATATGTTAAAAGATAACTTTAATTTTCTGAGATGTAATAAAAACATATTTATATGCCAAAGTCAAGCCTATGAGTTCCAAAATGATGTCTGTTACATTACTTCTGTTACGATTGTCCATCTCGCGTCTGTTACAAATTAATTACAATCTAGCTATATACCATGTTAATCTTATTGAAAGAATGTGTATGTTTATTCTACTACACATGTTTATTAATTATATTTGCTAAAACATCACCTTCCTATGTTTCAAAAAGTAATTCTACATTGTTAAAATTAAGAATATATATGTCCACAACACTTCTGTTACGTTCTGACTTTGGCATATAAATATGTTTTTATTACATCTCAGAAAATTAAAGTTATCTTTTAACATATCATTCATTAAAGATTACATGTTTTGTGACCTGATGGTAAAAAAAGAAATGGGTTTAGGTGAATTTTTAAAAATAAGTTCATGTCCCCATTTCAGTACCCATAAGCGTGGAATCACTCATATATATTGGAATATATATTTTTCTGGATATAAATTAAACACAGCTACAATTTGGAAAACATTTTTAAACAAAAACACAGCTGAGAACATTTCACACTACAGACCTGGATTAAAGGTGAAGGGTTATCAAAATTGTCAATAAAACATTTCTCAGTCAGAATAAGTAAAATATAGGGAAAGTGTCATTGAATGAAATGTGTGGCACCCAGCACTATGTTTGGCTCCCCAAGGTCAGTGCTTGTGCCTATTCCAGAACACACTGCTGTTACTGCTGAGGTTCCTGACAAAGAGCTGCTTTCAATAATGATAAATTTTTAAACAACATGCCACAATTTAAAAAAATAAAATGTTAAAACATACCCCCCCAACACCACCATCATGTATATTGGACTAGGTTCTTTTGGCTAATGGGCCAAAAGAACCTGTTATTTCACAGTTTGTGACCCTGCCAACAATCAGCCAGATCAGAGGCAAGAGTATGGGCAAAATTGATGTGTTTTTTCTTTTTAAATCTGGAAATATCGTAACCGACCAGCCTCCCCTGTTTGAAACACTACCAGCTGCCACTGCTGGTAACCCTGCTTATGGGATATAGAGGTTTGAGATACTAATGAGATCTGCAATATTTGATACTTGCCTGACCTAAACAGTGTCTTACTGTGCTCCAAAATAAAACCATTTCTGTACAAACAAAAGAAATGTGTTTTTCTGAACAGGGCACAAATTTGTACATTTATTGTACATGTTTTTCTGTCATTCTTAAATGATAGCTCTCCATCATTATTAAAAGAACATCATCTCATATTATGAAACAGGCATTTTAATACATTTCTGCTTAAAGAAATTTATTGCTAGACCTTAGCAAGGCGTTCAATAGTATCAACCATTTGAAACTACTTATGAAGTTACGAGACCTCAACGTTTCCGAGATGGCCCTGGCATGGTTCCAAAGTTATTTGATTGGCAGGAGACAAGAAGTATGCATTAATAGTTCCCTCTTAAGTCCCTTGTGTCCAAAGCATGGTGTTCCACAAGGGTCCATTCTCGGTGCCTTGCTCTTCAACCTGTATATTAATGATCTACCATCAGTTTGCAAGATATGTAATGTTGAGTCATATGTCGACAATACCAAGCTTTACATATCATTCTCCAACAAAGAGATCAATGTCGGGCTCAACGACCTCAAGCAAGACCTGCTGTGGGTGGCTGCTTTGTGTTGTGAGAACAGTTTGTTGATTAATCCTGACAAGACCAAGTTCTGTGTTTGGATCAAGCAAGATGCTCAGTCAGATGCCCATCCTGCCCATCACACTCCTGGGGAAGGAGCTACCACTCAGTTAGAGACCTCGGCATTATAGTCGATAAGAACTTGTCGTTTGATGAACATATCAGGACACTAGCTGCAGATCTAATAAGTAAACTAGTAATGATAAGTAAGATCCATCACCTTTTTGATCGACAGACACTGTTTACAATCATTAACGCTTTAATTTTTACAAAGCTTTTTTACTGTTCTACTGTCTGGTCAGGTACCAGCAATTCAAATATTCATAAGTTACAGTTAGTCCAGAATTTTGCTGCCTGAGTTCTATCTGGGCAGCGCATATGTGATCACATAACACCTACTCTCAAGGAACTGAAGTTTTTTTGCCAGTGTCTGATTTATTAACCATATGAGACGCCATACTTTTGTATAAACACATAATAATAATTATAATAATAATAATGCATTATCTCAAGAGGTGGCTGCAAACCTAGTTCTGATAAGTTTGATGATAACATTGTAAATAGTACTTCTGTTAGGTTTTGGTACCTCCTTTCTATATACTTCCATAGAATACTTTCATTTATTTTTATATCATTTGTAATTAAAATTATTTATACTTATATAAGCACTTGTAAATTCGGTTTTATGGGAACCTAATAAAGATTATTGTATTGTTATTGGAAAGGATCCGTCTAATTTTGACTTGCAGCAACACTATACATTGTGCCTCAGTTTTTATAGTAGATTGTTATATCGTGTCCAGCTAACTTTTCTGATCTTTCTGGAATGCATTGACCCCAAAAACTGAAGTCTAAATGATAAAAATTAATTAGCTGGCTACTGTTGTCAAGCGTATCTGTGGCAGTGGGGGCGTGGTCGAGCGTCTGCTGTGAACAGCGAGGAGGCAGGTTGAACCAGCAGGTAACGTGATGAGGTGCACCTCATTACGGGCTGTCTGTTAACCTGTGTCTCTGTGTGTTTTTCAGACAGTCAGGAATGAGAGAGAAAGAGAGAGAGAGAGAGAGAGAGAGAGAGAGAGAGCTGTGACATCCCGTTGCATGTGTGTTTAGTGTGTTTGTGTTGTGAAAAGTTATTGGAAAGTGTGCCAATGAAACGAACTCACCTGTTCTGAAGGCTGCTTCCCATTCCTCTGTTTCCCAAAGCTAGAAAGTTGTTACACTGGTGCCGAAACCCGGGACTGAGGAACGAATGCCGCCATGGGATCCAAACCAATCCAAGAACTCACGGATGACCTCCAGCACCATCAGCATGCCCTCGTCATGCTGTCCGTCAACCTGGACCAGCGCTTCCGGGCTCTGTTTGAAGCCAAGGCAGAGGATCGGCAGGTGATCTGGAGCTGTGTCCAGTCTGTGGGTGCTCCAGCTGGAGTTCCTGCAGCCAGTGTGCCCATCCAGCTGGTGAAGATGGGGCCGCAGGACGATACCGACACCTTCATTGAGCTGTTTGAACGTGTTGTGGAGGCGAGCTCATGGCCAACCTCACAGTGGACAGCTTGCCTACTGCCGCTCCTGTTGAGGGAAGCCCAGCTCGCGGCTTGACAGCTCCCGGCCACCAACATGCTGGAATACCCCCACCTGAAGCGAGCCATTTTACAGTGGGTCGGATGCAGCCCAGAAGAGCAGCACCAGCGCTTCCACATGCTGCCTTACAGCAAAGTGGGCCAGCTGTTCACGTTCGCCTAACAGCTCCAGGATTCCTGTTGACAGTGGCTTCTGGCCATCGAGTGCAACATTGAAGCCATCATCAAGCGAGTGACACTGGAGCAGTTCATTGCTCAGCCACCGAGCGGGACGTCAGCACGGGTCTGGTGTCACCGAACGATGTCGCTGGAGGAGGTGGTCTGACTGGCTGAGGATCATCTGATGGCGTATCTGGAAGCAGACTCTGTTACAATCCCCTCTCTCTCTCAATCACTTTAACTTTCTCCTTCCCCCTCTCTCTCTCCTCGCTCCTCCCCTATCCCAGCCCCGCAGAAACGGGGGCCAGCTCCCCCAAAACCTGCTCCCGGCACCCGTGTCTATCCTCATGTTTCCACTCTCCCTTCTCCTTCTGTGTCTGTGCTGCCATTGACCCCCTCTCTATCTCCACAGGTGAACTTATCCATGCCCATCAGAACCAGGAGCGAACCTAGGCAGGTCTGTACATGTGGAGGGAAGGCAGGGAATCAGCGCTTCCGCAAGGAGGTGGGGCTATTGATTCATGTTCCCGATGCACCTCAGGCTTCCCCTGATTGAGCAGGGGTGTACAGGATAACTGAGTATTCAAGGGGATACACAGCAGGCTTTGGTGGATTCAGGTTGTAATCAGACCTCCATACATCAAAGCCTGACTCAATGCGGGGCACTGAGAAATGCACATTTGGTGAAGGTTAAGTGTGTGCATGGTCATGTACACAAATATCTGCTGATGCCCGTCACTATCCACTTCCGGGAAGAAAAACATAGCGTAGAGACCGCAGCTAGTCGAATCTCACTCATCCACTGATCCTGGGAACCGAGTGGCCGGGGTTTAAAACATTAATGAAACAAATAGTAGTGGGTGAGTCCTGCAGTAGCACATCATGGGGGTCCCACCTCAATGTTGGCTGGGGAGGCGGTCTTGGGCACGCCCACGTCAGCACCAAGTCATGATGACACAGAGTGGGAGAGCCCTCCTTCCTTTCTGGGGAATCTCTTAGGGGACTTCCCATTGGAAGCAGACACATGACGAGTCTCTGAGACATGCCTTTGACCAAGTGAAAGTAATTGATGGCCAAATCCTCCTGCCTAACATTGTGCTTTCCTTCCCGTACTTTTCTATTACTAAGGATAGGGTCTATTGAATGACGCAGGACACTCAAACGAAAGAAAAGATAACACAGTTGTTGGTCCCAAAGAACTGCAGAGAACTTTTATTCCATGTGGTTCATCATAATCCTATGGCTGGGCATTTGGGGCAGGATAAAACACTAAATTGTTTCATGGCCCATTTCTATTGGCCAGAGATTCGCGCCCATGTCCGCAGGTGGTGTGCAGCATGTCGTGAATGCCAGCTGGTAAATCCAGCGGCCACACCAAAAGCACCATTGCGCCCATTGCCACTGATGGAGATCCCCTTCGAAAGAATTGGCATGGATCTCATTAGGCCATTAGATCAATCTGCATGTGGGTATCGCTTCGTATTACTCATTGTGGATTATGCAACACGATACCCGGTAGCAGTGCCTATCCGCAATATCTCAGCACGCAGTGTTGCAGAGGCGCTTTTCTGTGTTATCTCCTGAATTGGGATTCCAAAAGAAATCCTGACTGATCAAGGCACTATGTTTGTCATGCACACTGTGCAAATTATATGAATTATTAGGGATTAAATCGATTAGTGCCTATCATCCGCAAACAGATGGGCTGGTCAAACAATTTAACCAAATACTTAAGAAAATGATTCATAAGTTCATTCAAGGGGATGCTAAAAATTGGGACAGGTGGCTTGACCCTCTGTTGTTTGCAGTGTGCGAGGTCCCACAAGCTTCCACTGGGTTTTCCCCTTTTGAATTGCTGTATGAGTGTAAGCCCGGTGGTGTCTTAGACATCATTAAAGAAAATTGGGAGGAGGGGCCTTCTCTCATCTCATCTCATTATCTCTAGCTGCTTTATCCTGTTCTACAGGGTCGCAGGCAAGCTGGAGCCTATCCCAGCTGACTACGGGCGAAAGGCGGGGTACACCCTGGACAAGTCGCCAGGTCATCACAGGGCTGACACATGGACACAGACAACCATTCACACTCACATTCACACCTACGTTCAATTTAGAGTCACCAGTTAACCTAACCTGCATGTCTGGACTGTGGGGGAAACTGGAGCACCCGGAGGAAACCCACGCAAACACGGGGAGAACATGCAAACTCTGCACAGAAAGGCCCTCGCCGGCCACGGGGCTCAAACCCAGACCTTCTTGCTGTGAGGCGACAGCACTAACCACTACACCACTGTGCCGTGGAGGAGCCTTCTCAAAGTAAAAATGAAATTCAGTATGTTCTTGACCTGAGAGCAAAACTCCATGCACTGAGTCACATTACCCAGGAGAATTTGCTACAGGCCCAAGAACGTCAATCTCGCTTGTACAACAGAAGGGCACGGCTAAGGGAATTTGCACTGGGAGATAAAGTCCTCATTTTACTGTCCACCTTAAGTTCAAAAGTGCTTGCCAAGTGGCAAGGGCCCTTTGAGGTCACACAGCGAATTGGGGAGGTCGACTATGAGGTCAAATGGCCAGATAGGGGCAACACGTCAAATTTACCACCTCAATCTCCTGAAACCATGGAGAGAGGAGGTTCCTGTGGCTCTGGTGATGGTAGTTGTGGAGAGGGTGGAGCTGGGACTGGAGGTAAGTCCAAAACGTGTGGCCCAATTCACCCTAATCCCCTGTGGAGACCACCTCTCACCGTCCCAGAGAGCACAGGTAATTAGATTGCAGGAGGAATTCTCCGATGTGTTCTCGCCCCTCCCTAGTCGCACTAACCTCAGAGAACACCACATTGAGACTCCCCCAGGGGTGGTGGTGCACAGCCACCCGAATTGGCTCCCCGAACACAAGAAAAATGTGGTTCGTGATGAACTTCAGGCTATGTTTAAGATGGGAGTAATTGAGGAGTTGCATAGCGACTGGAGCAGCCCAGTGATCTTGGTTCCCAAGACCGATGGGGCGGTCTGGTTCTGTGTGGACTATAGAAAAGTCAACGTGGTGTCTAAATTTGATGCATATCCGATGCCCCGCATTGATGAACTGCTCGATCCGTTAGGCTCAGCTTGCTTTTACTCAACACTGGGATATTGGCAGATCCCCTTGACTCCATTATCCTGCAAGAAAATGGCCTTTTCCACTCTGTTTGGTTTACACCAATTTGTCACCCTTCCTTTCAGGTTGTTTGTGGTTCCAGTGACGTTTCAGCATTTCATGGACTGAATTCTCCATCCCCACACTGCGTATGCGGCGGCCTACTTAGATGATATAATCATTTATAGTAATGATTGGGAGTGGCACCTACAATATCTGAGGGCAGGTTCTGAGGTTGCTGAGGCACACTGGGCTCACAGCAAACCTGAAGAAGTGTGCAATTGGACAGGCGGAAGTATGGTATCTGGGCTTCCACTTAAGTCATAGGCAGGTGCGTCCCCAAATTTATAAGACTACAGTGATTGCGGCCTGCCTACAACCTAAGACCATAAAGGGGATGAGGCAGTTCCTGGGGCTGGCTGGCTATTATAGGTGGTTCGTGCCTAACTTTTTGGACAGCCCGTTGACTGACCTCACTAAAAAGGGGGCGCCAGCTCCGGTCCAGTGGACGGAGTCGTGCAAACAGGCTTTTGCTCAGGTAAAGGCGGTTTTGTGTGAGGGCCCGCTGTTCCATTCTCCTGACTTTTCTCTCCCTTTTGTCTTATAGACTGACGCATCAGACAGAGGGTTGGGGGCCATTTTGTCCCAGGTGGTGGAGGGGAAGGCGCGTCTGGCGCTGTACATCAGCTGCAAGCTCTCCATGTGAGAGTCAAAGTACAGCACAATAGAGAAGGAGTGTTTGGCCATCAGGTGGGTGGTCCTCACTCTCCGCTACTACCTGCTAGGACACCCATTCACCCTCTGTTCCAACCATGCCTTGCTCCAGTGGCTCCACCACATGAAGGATGCCAACATGTGGCTCACTCATTGGTACCTTGCCCTTCAACCCTTTAAATTCGAGGTGGTCCACAAGCTGGGGGCACAGATGGTGGTGGCAGATTATCTCTCCCACCAGGGGGGTGGGGCTGGGGGTAGTGAGTCAGCTGCAGGCTGGACAGCTCCTCAGCCTGAGTCGGGTGGTAGGGGTATGTAGCAGCGGGGGCGTGGTCAAGCGTCAGCTGTGAACGGTGAGGAAGCAGGTTGAACCAGCAGGTAACATGTGATGAGGTGTACCTGTGTCAAATTATTGGTTGTCTATTAACCTGTGTCTCTGTGTGTCTTTCAGACAGTCAGGAATGAGAGAGAGAGAGAGAGCTGTGACACTCCATCACGTGTGTATTTAGTGTGTTTGTGTCATGAAAAGTCACTGGAAAGTGTGCCAATAAAACGAACTCACCTGTTCTGAAGCTTGCTTCCCAAAGTTAGAAAGTTGTTACAGTATCCTAAATAACAGTTTTGATTTTTTTTTTTAATAAGGGAAAGGTATTGCTTTGACATTAGCTTGCTTACTCAGTCACGTTAGACAGAAAGCTAAGTTTTAATTTGTGAATTTTTCCAGTAGCCCTGTGGTAGTAAGAAAGTCGTAGCATTGCCCTGGGTTAGACCCATTTCCAAATACGTACATGAATATTTTGAGCACTGAACAGATAAGGGCTTTGCATTACACCTAGTATACAGCAGTAGTGAGCAGCGAAACTTTTTTTTTTAAGTGTTGAGGTATAGAGGAAACCCATGGTCTCAATTTTGTTAATGTTTTAAACTGAAAACAAGCTAACAATTTGGTGACGTCAGCCAGGAAAATGGCATGAAATGCTGCAATAATGCATTGTGTGTGCCCGTGTGTGTGTTTTCAGACTGCGAAGTGTAAAAATGGAGCAAAGAAAACTGAGTGACCAGGCCAATACACTAGTGGACCTCTCAAAGGTGAGAACACATCTAACCACATAATTATTCACCACACACCTACAGTTTTACAAATCAATATCAATTGAGAATTTGGGACGTTCGATCCCAAATGCTCTGATTCTATTCAACCTCAACACGCGCACAAACATGGTGCTTAGTCTTATCATAGATTATCATTACCTCCTGTTATTACCCCCAAGGTGACACACACACACACACACTCTGCTCTGCCTACCCAAATATATCTCAATAATTCTGTTTCTATGTTGACCTGCTTGTTTCTCTGGCTTTGCGTCTCCTAGCAACCAGAACCAGTGTTAAAGCAGGGATGTCAGTAGGAGTGTGTGGAGAGACACAGAGAATGATCCATTTAAATACAGCACGTTCATATATTCATATGAGTTTCATGGGAGAGAGAGAGGCAGAGAGAACGTGAATGTTAGGATGTATGAGCCTGTGCATGTGACTGAGACAGAAAACAAGTGGTCTGTGTGGCTGTGTATCACTTATCGTCCTCTCCCTGCCTCTGTTGGTTTCCCTTTGGGGAATCCCCGTTATCGCCACCTTAAGGGCTCTTCTGATGCTTTGTTAGGTTATAGCTGTTGATTTCAGGAGCAGAAATCAGAGTTTACATTTAAGACAGCAACCATGGTGTAAACAAATTATTTAAGTCATAAGAATAATAATGATGATGTTTGGATTTATGTGTTGAATTTCAGAATAGCTTTTAAAAGCAGCCATATACTCATACACATATTTATGCAAGTTTTCCAGTCAGCCAATCATGTGGCAGGAGCACAATGCATCAAATCTTGCAGATACAGATCAGAAGAGAATAACCAGGCTGTTTTAAGCGGACAAGAAGTCTGACATAACTCAAATGAGCACTCTTTACCACTGTGGTGAGCAGAAAAGCATCTCAGAACACACAACCTCACGTCAAACCTTGAGGTGGACAGGCGACAATAGTTCTACTCACCACGGTTGTAAAGCATGCTTATATTATGAGTTACTATAGACTTCCTGGCATCTTGACCCAATCTGCCCAATTTCCTGTGACCTCTCTTATCAACGAGGCATTTACACCCACAGAACTGGGGGTTTTTTTTCGCACCATTCTGTATAAACTCGAGAGACTGTTATATGTGAAAATCTCAGGACATCAACGGATTCTGAAATACTCAAACCAGCTCATCTGGTTTGTGAGAACCAACATCCATGCCATGCTTAAAGTCACAGAGATCTGACTTTTTCCCAATTCTGATGTTTGATGTGAACATTAACTGAAGTTCTTGTCTCTTGAGTTCTTACGTGAGTTTACTGTATATACTGAGCTGCTGCCACATGATTGAGTAACTGCATAAATGAGTAGGTGTTTTTTATTAAAGTGGACAGTGAGGGTGTATCTGTATATGGAATAAAATAAAGGATGTAATTGCATCATTTTATTCTGTTTGTACTGTAAGTAGCCATTTGTGTGACTGGAGGTGTTTTTCCGTGGAGTGAGGGAAATGGAGGAGTCTGTGTGTGTTAAGAGCGATACTGGATGCCAAACGTGGCACTGCTGTACAGAAACAGTCTAGCATCTTTCCACCTTATTTGCCTGTAACATGTGTGATTAGCATATACAAGAATTTGAATGTGTTTTCCTATACTGAGAAACGAATAGAGCAGTTGCTGAATCCCATTAAAATAAGCAGTTTAAAGGAACAGTCCACCATACTTCCATAATGAAATATGCTCTTATCTGAATTGAGACGAGCTGCTCCGTACCTCTCCGAGCTTTGCGCGACCTCCCAGTCAGTCAGACGCAGTCAGACGCGCTGTCACTCCTGTTAGCAATGTAGCTAGGCTCAGCATGGCCAATGGTATTTTTTTTGAGGCTGTAGTTAGATGCGACCAAACTCTTCCACGTTTTTCATGTTTACATAGGTTTATATGACCAGTGATATGAAACAAGTTCAGTTACACAAATTGAAATGTAGCAATTTTCTATGCTATGGAAAGTCCGCACTATAATGACAGGCGTACTAACACCTTCTGCGCGCTTCGGCAGCGCATTGATACGGAGCTCAGATATCAATGCGCTGCCGAAGGTGTTAGTACGCCTGTCATTATAGTGCGGACTTTCCATAGCATAGAAAATCGCTACGTTTCATTTTGTGTAACTGAACTTGTTTCATATAAACCTATGTAAACAGGAAAAACGCGGAAGAGTTTGGTCGCATCTAACTACAGCCCAAAAAAATACCATTGGCCATGCTGAGCCTAGCTACATTGCTAACAGGAGTGACAGCGCGTCTGACTGCGTCTGACTGACTGGGAGGTCGCGCAAAGCTCGGAGAGGTACAGAGCAGCTCGTCTCAATTCAGATAAGAGCATATTTAATTATGGAAGTACGGTGGACTGTTCCTTTAAATACATAATGCAAATTCAAACCAGTGACAGATGGCCTTGATATTAGATAATAAGTCTCAATCTAATATCTATCAATAGTTCTATAATGAAATTATTACAGCTGAGCAGTGCACTGAATCCATATTTTATTGATGGAATAATAAGGATGTCATGGGGCAAACTATTACACACACTATTACCAAATAGGGTAAAAATGTATAACTCATTCATTAAAACCATTGTTTAACCATTCATTAAAACTAAATGTACAATTTTGCTGTCTGTACTTTGTGAATTTGTACTTTTATTTGACAATGTCTATATCAGTTTCTTGACTTTTCACAGATAGACTGCATGAATCTACACTCTGAGCTAGAAATAAATCCCCTTTGCCTCCCTTCTACATACACTATATGGCCTTAAGTTTCTGGACCATTACATCACCGATACATGCTTTTTGAACATCCCAAAGGTGTTCAGTGGGGATGAGGTCAAGGCTCTGTGAAGGCCACTTGAGTTCTTCCACTACATCCCTGGCACTTTGTGCACAGGGGCATTGTCATGTTGGAACATGGTTTGGGCATTATTTGCACAGGTTTTTTACTGACATGTTCATGACAGTATTCTAAAGAAATTTGTGTTTTGTTAAGAAACATTTTAATGGTATTCAACAACTGCTTTAGACTTCTTGGGTAAAGTGAATTCATGAACTCAGCAGTGTACAAGAGAGGGAGGTAGGGAGGGAGGTAGAGAGAGCTCTCAGTCTGATGCTAAACCACACCCCAAGGTTTTCTGGTCTTTTCTCTGTACAGGAAAATGTTTTGAAATTCTGGTCCATGATCATACTATATATGCACTGCAGATGAAGTAGACAGAAATTAGGTTATATATTGTTGTTAAACAAATGAGACAAAAAATATTATACTTGGTCATTTATTTATTTAGGAAAATGATCCAAAATTACATATTTGTGAGTGGCAAAAGTATGTGAACCTTTGCTTTCAGTATCTGGTGTGACCCCCTTGTGCAGCAATAACTGCAACTAAACGTTTCCAGTAACTGCTGATCAGTCTTGCACACCGGCTTGGAGGAATTTTAGCCCATTCTTCTGTACAAAACAGCTTCAACTCTGGGATGTTGGTGGGTTTCCTCACATGAACTGCTCGCTTCAGGTCCTTCCACAACATTTCGATTAGATTAAGGTCAGGACTTTGACTTGGCCATTCCAAAACATTAACTTTATTCTTCTTTAACCATTCTTTGGTCAAATGACTTGTGTGCTTAGGGTCGTTGTCTTGCTGCATGACCCACCTTCTCTTGAGATTCAGTTCATGGACAGATGTCCTGACATTTTCCTTTAGAATTCGCTGGTATAATTCAGAATTCATTGTTCCATCAATGATGGCAAGCCATCCTGGCCCAGATGCAGCAAAACAGGCCCAAACCATGATACTACCACCACCATGTTTCACAGATGGGAAACTTCTTATGCTGGAATGCAGTGTTTTCCTTTCTCCAGACATAACGCTTCTCATTTAAACAAAAAAGTTCTATTTTGGTCTCATCCATCCACAAAACATTTTTCCAATAGCTTGGAGGACGTGATCACGTGGACGGCTTGTCCATGTGATCTTTAGCAAACTGCAGACGAGCAGCAATGTTCTTTTTGGAGAGCAGTGGCTTTCTCCTTGCAACCCTGCCATGCACACCATAGTTGTTCAGTGTTCTCTTGATGGTGGACTCATGAACATTAACATAAGCCAATGTGAGAAAAGCCTTCAGTTGCTTAGAAGTTACCCTGGGGTCCTTTATGACCTTGCTGACTATTACATGCCTTGCTTTTGGAGTGATTTTTTGGTCAACCACTCCTGGGGAGGGTAACAATGGTCTTGAATTTCCTCCATTTGTACACAATCTGGCAGACTGTGGATTGGTGGAGTACAAACTCTTTAGAGATGGTTTTGTAACCTTTTCCAGCCTGATGAGCATCAACAACACTTTTTCTGAGGTCCTCAGAAATCTCCTTTGTTCATGCCATGATACACTTCCCCAAACATGTGTTGTGAAGATCAGACTTTGATAGATCCTGTTTTTAAATAAAACAGGGTGCCCACTCACACCTGATTGTCATCCCATTGATTGAAAACACCCGACTCTAATTTCATCTTCAAATTAACTGCTAATTGAAGAGGTTCACATACTTTTGCCACTCACATTGGATCATTTTCTTCAATAAATAAATGACCAAGTATAATATTTTTGTCTCATTTGTTTAACTGGTTTCTCTTTATCTACTTTTAGGACTTGTGTGAAAATCTGATGTTTTAGGTCAAATTTATGTAGAAATATAGAAAATTCTAAAGGGTTCACAAACTTTCAAGCACCACTGTAGGTATGACATGATCAAAAAAAAAGAATAAAAGATAATACCTGAAAAAAGACATAATTTACTTTTAAAAAATTAGCAATCAGGTCTAAAATATTTAATGCTGAAGACTAAATCAAAAAAGAGAAAATATTACAGAAAATTTCATTTCTATGATAGAAATATTGTAATTGTATTATAGAAAATGTAATTTCTGAACAAAATAAAGCAACATTTCTCATATTTTTATCTCTTTAAAATTTGACACTTTTTTAAATATTAGGTTTTATATTCACACATTCACACATCACATTATCTCTAGCCGCTTTATCCTTCTACAGGGTCGCAGGCAAGCTGGAGCCTATCCCAGCTGACTACGGGCGAAAGGCGGGGTACACCCTGGACAAGTTGCCAGGTCATCACAGGGCTGACACATAGACACAGACAACCATTCACACTCACATTCACACCTACGGTCAATTTAGAGTCACCAGTTAACCTAACCTGCATGTCTTTGGACTGTGGGGGAAACCGGAGCACCCGGAGGAAACCCACGCGGACACGGGGAGAACATGCAAACTCCGCACAGAAAGGCCCTCGCCGGCCATGGGGCTCGAACCCAGGACCTTCTTGCTGTGAGGCGACAGCGCTAACCACTACACCACCGTGCCGCCCCAGGTTTTATATTATGAAATAAAAAAGTAAAGCTATACTAGAGGCATGATGTACTGAGTATGACAGCCTCCAAATCAGTATAATGATTTATATTAAATTAATGGTGTAAAGCCATTCGGAGGTGATTTACATGATGTATTTTCCTAAAATGTAAAAGAAAAAAAAGTTTAACATTTAATATTCAGTACACAATCATGTTACAAAGTGTGTTTGCCACCAAACACCTTCCAGGTTCCAAAACACAGCATGAAACACCACCATCCCAAAAGATTTAGCCTCAAGATACAGTAATTATCCAAAACAATCATGATTACAACACAACTTTAAGCAACTCTCCCACCTGAGCCTCAGGAACTCACTGGTCTGCACAGTGAGAGTATTTTATTGGATCGTTTGCACAAATAAGTGATTAATAACAATATCTTAAAATTTATTTTGTTCTTTCTTTTAGTAATCCTCATAGCCTCACCATTATGTCATTTCTCTCTCATTCCCTTTCTATCACATTTTGACCCTTTTTTTGTGGCCTCATGAAATGTTTCCCTCGGCATGCTCACTATCAATCATTTATTCTCTTTTTTGCTTCTGTGCTCCCACTATCTTACTTTCTAATTTCTCTCTCGGGCACTGATATCTCTTACCCTGTGTCTTTGTCTTTCTTTTTTACCTGTCTCTTCCTAATCCCTTCTTGAATCGTTGTTCTTTTCTGTTGCTTTTCTCTCCCCTCATTCTTCCTTGTCCTGTCTCCTCCTCTCTTCATAACTCTGTTTCTACCTCTTTTCATTTGTTTCCATCCCCCTCCCATTCCATTTGCCTATGTCTTTCTATTTGTCTCTCTCTCTCTCTCTCTGGGGCAAGAGTAGATGCAGAGCGTGATGTATGAGCTCATGTCTGAGCTGAATGACCGCAGTGAAGATCTGGAGCGCCAGATGTTGAGCCTGGAGCAGCGAGTGGAGCAGCTCACGGCAGGTTTCAGCGCTCTGCCTGCTCACCTCTCAGCCACGCTAAATGCACAGCATGCTGCGCTCATCCGCTTACTGCAGGAGCGAGATGCCCAGACCCCCAGCCCCAACGTGCCCGTCCTTATTACCCCTAAGCCCAGTGCCAACAACCAGGCCTCAGAAGAGAGCCCCAACACCAGTACATCCAACTGCTGAGAAACAGAGGCTCTGCCAAGCTGGAGAAGAAAAAAGTGTGGCTCGAGACTGAAAGATGGGGACAAATCAGGTTCAGAGGAGGGGAGTAAGTTTGGGAATAAGGTAACAAGTTGCACACAGATAAGAAGCTGATATAAGGAAGGTGGAGAGTGTGAGCAAGATAAGAGAATGTAATAAAAATGAGAAGCAAAGTACTTTAATGGAATCTGCACTAATTGGAGGAAAAAGTGTTTCTCCCTCCATCAGGAAATTAATCACCATGGCTTAGGACACATTTTCTACCTGACTGCTAACCACATATTAATAAGCATCCCTTTAACAAGAACTCTAGTCAATACCAAGACTAATGGCAAGACATAAAAACACAGAGACACATGTCAGGCCTGCCCTTACGATCCATTCACAGGACACAGAATTACAGTAAGACCCAGCGCAAACACTGTGTCAGAGGTGCACACACACACACACAACAGTGCACTAAATCCACACCACTGAACACTGCCAGATGGACTGTTCTGGGTTTTTTTCAAGGAGAATTTGCTCACTTCTGCACGGAATGAGAACTGCCATATTTCGTGGAATACACATGAAAACCTATTCACACTGTTATCATGAATGTCTGCATTTGAAAACACAAGCACTCTTTTGCTCTTAATCTCTGTCGTGCACACACAGACATACTTTCTCTGAATATCTGCTACCAAAGTGCTGTCTATAAGGCAACAGGAAGAAAGGAAGTGGTCAGAGGTGTGTGTAATATATGTAATACACACACACACACACACACACATACATACATATATATATATATATATATATATATATATACACACACACACACACACACACATATATATATATATATATATATATATATATATATATATATATATATATATACACACACATATACATATCCATATTCACTGGATATGAGCAATCGTGTGTTCTGATGGGCTACTCTACTACTGGGCTATCAAGCTCATATACTGTGAGTAGAAAAAAACAAAATGGCGGTGCGCATCAAGTATTTAAAAGAAACAGAAATAGCTTAAAGAATATAGCCCCCCCCCCAATATCACTTGCTCCACACTCCAGCCCAATCGATGGTGGTAATGAACCTTTAAGTTGGTTTGCCAACTGCCAAAAAAAAACCTAAAGAAGAAAAACAAAATGGCAGAGCGTGTTGCTGAACCAACTGAGGACGAATAAAAAATCTATTCGAAAACAAAACCACAAAAAATGCAGCAAAAAGCAACAAAATATGGAATGAAAGTATTTCATGGTAAGAATGTTATTTGTTTGTTTTTTCACAAATTGCGACTGTCATTTCAACGATCTGTTTACATTCTAAGTGGAAATGATTTTGTCGGACGTTTTGTCTTTTTATTTATCGAATTTGCAAAAAATAAAAATGCTCAGTTTCTCCAAATCCGGTGAATATGGATAGAATAAAAGTTATTCCACTCAATCTCATCATACATGGCTTAACTCTTTACCCCTTAAAGCAGATGCTACAGCCACCCTTGTATATGTATATACTGTTCACCCTTAGAACATATTTACAAGAAAAAAAGTCTAAAGACAAGGTTTTAGACAAGGCGTCATATGTCGTCATTTAGGGGTAAAGAGTTAAAGCCAACTTGGTGCTACACGCCTCGTCAGCTATCAACTTATGTACGACTCGATTTTGTGGAATAACTATTAAATATATACACACAAAAGTCCCAAAAACCTCATAATGGGGAACAGAGATATAATTCTAGAATCCAAATGGCATCTTTAACCACCTGAAAGACAGGACAGCCATTTGCAGCAAAGGGAAACTAAAGCCAGTCAATACACACACACAAAAAATAGCTGCTCACAAGGGAATAAACTGTAGAGTTGAGAATTAATCTTTCTGTGAGTGTAACTGAACCTGTGCTAATGGTGTGTGTTGGGAAGAAGAGATTCTTTCCTGCTGACCCTCATTTCTACAGAGACCATTCTTTCTGAAAACTGTCTCATAGTGACATCCTGTGGCCGGAATACTGAATTACATCTGCTTGGAATTATTGAAAATGATGCTGTTAACTGAAACTAGCTTTGTATTGCTGTTTTTTTATTATTAATTTATTTCATTATTTAATTATTGTTTATTTTTTACCATTAATGATTACTAACATAGTTATAGCGAATATTTACTACTAATATACTATAGCATCCTTCTCATTCATCATGACAGTTAATGGTCGCTGTATTAATACCGACTTTAATAATATTAACTATTGCTAAGGGATGTTCAGTTGGAGGTTGAAATTATTTTGTAATTTTATTTTACCAGAGAGAATTAATAAAGTATATATCTATATAACGTCTCAGTGGCTATGTTGCAATCTCTCTTCTGCTGTTATGACCGTAACTGACTGTTTTTACAGTGGTGTGAAAAAGTGTTTGCCCCCTTTCTGAATTCCTGAAAACACTGATTTCAAATACTGAATGACATCATAAACCGAATCCTACTGATGCATAAAAGTGACTCTGAGGGAACAAAAACAATATAATTTTCTGTATTTATTAAGAAAAGATATTCAACACCTAATCCCCTGTATGAAAAAGTGATTGCCCCCTTCCTTTCAATAGCTTCTTTTCACACCACCCTTAGCAGCAATAACTGCAATCAGATGCTTTCTGGGCCCTGTACTACGAAGCGGGTTTTCTGGCTTACAAGGGTAACTTCGAGAGTAACTTGATCACGTGCAGCGTAACTTCCCGATTAACCCATACTACGAAAGTTGGCTATGTTCAAGCCGAGGTATGCTGCCATGGCAACTTACGCTGCATCTCAAACCTGCTCGTCTCAGGTTATGTTCTTGGTTAACCCGAGGTTTCCGATTAACCACACCCTTTTTAAACACCACCTCTCCACCGACATTTCCTCTAGAGACACAATGCCAGCGTACCTGGATGACCCGTGCGATATCGGAGCGCAGATTAGAGCAGTGTTGCCAGATTGGGCGGTTTTAAGTGCATTTTGGCGGATTTGAACATGTTTTGGGCTGGAAAACGTCAGCAGTATATGGCAACACTGGATTAGAGATGGGATTTATGGCTCTTTGATCGCATCTTTGTGATCCGTTCTTTGAAAAGAGCCGTTCAAAAGACTGGCTCATTTGGCTCTTTTTAAATATTTATTCAGTTTTAAGAAGACAGCGTCTAAAGAAGCCAGATCCCTCTGCTTAGACAGTGACATCAATATTTCTGGACATACCTTTTATATAAAGCAACCTAGACTTACATTATTGTAACCCCTAAACGCTCATAAATAACCATTAAAAAACAATGAGGGCTTCAATGAATGTCCATGCAGAACGGCTTTTCTGTATAAAAAAAAAAAAAAGAAGAACCCACTCAAGAACATAGTTACCAAGAACGCAAGAATATTTTATAAAAAACACTTGTTTTACAAAAATATTTAAGTCTGAGATACAAAATAGATACAACTACAATAAATATAACACAAGAACTAGTTATCACACAAGAACATTTTAATAGAAAAAAACAAACTTTCTATATTAAAAATATTGAAATTGTAACAAAAATAGATACAACTAAACAGTCAGATAAATAGATAAAGTTATAACAAGAACACAAGATTATTTTAATAGGAAAAAACAAACTATTAATGCAAAAAATATTATTATTAGAAAAATAGATACAACTAGACAAACAGATAAATAAATAAAATACACAAAAATAGAACAAACAAAATGACGATAGAATAAATTAAATGAACGTCCGTGCAAAGTAGTTTTCCCACAATATTATCATTAATATCACACAACAACATTATAAACTATATACAAAACAATTTGAACTATTAGGCAAACAGATAAAACTTGAATAAATAAAAGGCAAATGAATGCTTGCTGGCACGCGCACACACACCATTATGAATGATGTTTTTATATTTCATTTTCACCTGTTGCCAGGTGCGTTTGGCACTGCTGTTGCCTCTGAAATGTTCACAGGACATACACCAACTTAGTCAAAGGGACTGAACAGTCAGTCATCCTAATTCATGTGACTCTGTGCACATATCAGCTTAAGTAGGCTACTCCATGAATTTACCATACCAAATTTTATTCAGGATTTTTCGGACATTAAACAAGCTATATATGACTGGGGCCACGTCGAAGGACCATTTTCTGTGACTTGTGATTGATCATGAAGCTTTCTCTCATCCTATACTTCTGTTCTGGAACATGTAGAAGGGAGAATGTACTTGCGCATTTACCCCATCAGCAATTCGTTGCCAACATGCTTGCCGCTCCTTATTGGCAGCCGCTGTGTTAGATTTTGCTCTTAATGTTGTTTTGAACTCCTCGTAGCTTTGCATTATAACCGCGCATTCTTCCTCCGTGAAGTACGGTGACCGTGCCATTGTGAACAGTGGTGATTTGCGCTGATAACCTCCCCTTTAACGTGAACGCGCATTAACCCTGATTAGGTTAACACAGGTTCAACAAATCAACTTCATAACTGGCGTCGTAGTACCGTTTAACCCCAAACAAGATAACCAGGTTTTGTCAACCCCGGTTTAGCGGGGGAACCCTGGGTTACTTCTGGGTAGGTTGACCTCCGTTCGTAGTACAGGGCCCTGGAGTTGTTAGTTGGTGTCTTGCAACACCATGGAGGAATTTTGGCCCACTCTGCCCTGCAGAATTGCCTCAGCTCAGTAACATTTGTTGGCCTTTGAGCATGAGCTGTGCTTTTCAGGTCCTGCCACAACAATTCAATAGGGTTTAGGTCTGGACTTTGACTAGGCCATTTTAAAAGTTTTTCCCCAAACCACCACACTACCACCACCATGCTTCACAGAAGGGATGAGGACACTGGTGATAACACTGGTGATAACACTGCTTTTCAGAATAAGAACCTCATCATGAGGTTCTTATTCTGAAAAGCAGTGTTATCACCAGTGTTTTCACCAGACATAACAGGGCCCATGTCAGCCAAAATGCTCCACTTTAGAGTCATCTGTTGTGGACAGATGACTCAAATACATTGTTCCAGCAAACTTGACATAAGCATTTATATTCTTCTTATCCATATCCCATCATGGATCCCATTCTCACCCGTTGTTTTTTCTGATGGATAGAATCATTAACTCCTTACCTTAGGTAAGAGAAGCCTGCAATTCTTTAAATATTGTTTTTGGGTTCTTTGCCACTTCCTGGGTAATTTTACACCTTGCTCATAGAGAGATTTTGGGAGGGCTTCCATTCCTGGGAAGGTTTCCTGCTGTTCCAAATGTTCTCCATTTGGACCATATCATCAAGTTTTATCACTTGTTTATCGTTGCAAACTCGGGGCAGGCTTGAATCGAAAGAGTCCTTTGAGCCAGCCACAATACCCTCTTTTTTCCTGCATCAATTTCCTGAGTTGCATTCTGTCCATTCCTCACAGTTTTTCATGCTTCTTCCACACATCTTGACCATACCAGCATTTTACTACCATAAAACATGGCTCTATTTGTACTAATGCATCTCAAATTTTACTTTCATCTGAAAAGAGGACTTTGGACCACTGAGCAACAGTTCAGTTCTTTCTCTCTTTAGCCCAGTTAGATGCTTCTGACGTTGTCTCTGGTTCAGGAGTGGCTTGATATTAGGAATGAGACAGTTGTAGGCCTTTCCTGAAGACGTCTGTGCATAGTGGCTCTTGACGCACTGACACCAGCTTCGGTCCACTCCTTGTGAAGCTCTCCCAAGTTCTTGAATCAACTTTTCTTGACAATCCTCTCAAGGCTGCGGTCATCTCTGTTGCTTGTACAACCTTTTCCAGCCAGCCTTTTCAGCAATGAACTTCTGTGGCTGACCCTCCTTGTTGAGGGTGTCGATGATCGCCTTCCAGACAACTGTCAAATCAGCAACCTTATTATGGGTGTGTGTACTGAACTAGACCGAGAGATACATGGTATTTATACGGTTTTGCTCAAAGTCCAAATGAAATATTCTAATAATTTTCACGAGCTATAATCTTTCAAATTAACACAAAAAAAGGCTTGAAATATTTGACTTTAGATGTAATGAATATAGAATATAAAAGAAAGTTTACCTTGTTGAATTAAATCCTAAAAAATATTTTGAGATGCACTAGTAATTCAGTGGAGCCCTAGAGCCTTGGAAATGGCTTTGTAACCTTTTCCAGACTGAGAGACACCCTCAACCCTTTTTTTTCCTGAGGTTTTCAACAATTGCTCTATTTTGTGGCATGATGTGCCTGACTAGACAACCTGTGTGCTACCAGGTTCACATAGATTTAAATTCCAATATTTCGAAATGCACTAGTGTGTGTGTGGTTTTTTTTTATATATGAGAAAAAACCTAGATGTCAGAGAGGGATTGTGCCATTGACTTGCTGCTGCGTCCCACGCCACATCATAACAAGGCATCCTCCTTGTTCCATCACAGAATCATTGCTTATTTATGAACATTTATAGTACTTAGCAGATGCCCTTATCCAATTTTTATCAAAAACACATCCTCATGCTAGTTCACTAGGTCAGGGAATACCACTGAGAAATTTTGGTGAGACTCAGTCCTTTATCATGTTTTAGGGTACAAAATAAAAAGATGCAAGAAAATACACAATTCCAAGAAAATAATTGCAATATTTTGAGAACAAATAATGACAAAAAAACAGTACATATAACATTTGTGTTAAAATGAGAGATGCTTTGGATTTGATGAAGTTACTGTTTCTTTTGTTGAAGAAATAGCAGGCAGTGGTCACCTTCAAGGCTCTCGATGGTTGCATCTGTGTGACACTGAAAGAGGGTGTGTAGATGTATGATAATCGAAATGATGGATCCTGAAGTAATGGAACTCCAGCACGCTTAGTGTCGGGTTGTTTTACAATCAGGGTACAAAGTTTGTGTCACAGGGGTCCAAAATTCAAATTGATTCAAACTGGTTCTTGTACCAGTTTTTAAGTGAAGGACAAGTTAAAGAACAGATTTCAGGTAATTTTTTGACATATGTGTATAGTAGTTTTGTGTAATCTGCTATAAGATAAAGAAGATTAAGTGTAGCTTTAAGCAGGGCTGGGAAAAACAAATGAAGTGATTCTCAGAGAGGACTTTTTTTTTTTTTGACAGTTCAGAATCCACTACTTCCATAGTGCTTTTAAATACAAGTCTGTAAGCTTTGTTTACATGTTCTCTAATATTCATCTCCCAATATCTTGACCACAGTTTAGGATGAAAATAATCATTTTAGATATGTTATTTTATATTGAAAAATTAGCTGTCTCGGAGAGGACATTTTTTGACACAATTGCATACTAATTTGATCAAAATAGTCTGAAAACTTACTGGCATTCAACATTAAAACTTAACTATGTTTCCAATGATATGGAACCAAATATTTGTTTTATGGTATAAAGAATGATTTAAGTGCATCCCTTTTAGAGCTACCTGTGGTCAAAAAAGCACTTTTTCTAAATGACACGAGTAATTTTGCTAAATATGACATATATTGCCATACATTCACCAAAACTAACGTTATCAATTTTTTTTTTTTGCATGGTAAATAGAGCTATCACAGGGCTACAATAAACAACCAAGTTTATTTAGTCAAGCCTTTTGATATTGAAGATAATAAGTGTTAAATGTGATGTTTAGCTTGCGTACCCTGATTGTAAAACAACCCTGTCTTGCCCTCAAAGCAAGCGTCATGTCAAATGGACTCATATGATAAACTTAAGCCTGATAGCATGTCCATATGCCAGAACACACTGGGGGTCTGATTGCTGTACTGTGTGCACTGGACTGGCATCTGCTATGCCGCATTGATGGTCTCAATCTCTGCTGTGATTTGTCCTTCAACAACAACAAAAAAAAGACAACTTTCTCAAAGCTTGTGTAGATCTTTCTTTAAACAATTTTTCAGTCCTGTTAAAATCTCGAATCTTGTCATATGACCTTTTTTTGAAATATTTCAACTCTCATCTCACATACTAAGACTTCTCAAAATGACATTTTTCTCTCATCGTGTAGTATTTAAAGGATACATTATCAACATACTTAGGGGTGTATGCTGATAAAATGCAATCGTCTGTAAATGACTAGGCATGTATACAGCACGGCTGATTTGCATTTAGTGACACCTACAAGACTCCATAAAAGGCAAAGCTCAGGAGGTGGTAGAAGTGAGAGTAATTTTGACTCCACATCTACAAGAATAAAAGCATGAGTACTTCAATTAAAGATTAGTCTTGATTTGGGCCAGCCCCGTCCAATCTAAATCTAACTTTGGGCCTTTAAATATCAGCGTGAACCTGGCAGCATACAGGTTGTCCAGTCAGGTACATCATGCCACAAAGTAGAGTGATTGCTGAAGACCTCAGAAAAAAGGTTGTGGGTGTCTCTCAGTCTGGAAAAGGTTACAAAGCCATTTCCAAGGCTCTAGGGCTCCACTGAATTACTGGTGCATCTCAAAATATTTTTTGTAATTTAATTAAAAAAGGTAAACTTTCATATGTTCTATATTCATAACATGTAAAGTGAAATTTCTCAAGCCTTTTTTGTTTTAATTTGGAAGATTATAGCTCATGAAAATTATTAGAATATTTCAGTTGGAGTTTGAGCAAAATACCGTGTATATCCCCGTCTGCCCTTACAGAAAAACCACATGAACTTCACATGTGATTTTTCACATGTGGTAACATGTTTTCCACATGTGCTCTACATGGTAACACATTACAAAATCTGATACCATGTATTCCACATGTGACCACATATGGTAACATGTGAAATACTTGGGAAATTCATGTGTTTTTTCTGTAAGGGTAGTTCAGTATACACACCCACAATCATGGATAAGACTTCTGATTTGACAGTTGTCCGGAAGACGATTATTGACACCCTCCACAAGGAGCATGAGCCACAGGAGGTCATTGCTGAAAAGGCTGGCTGGAAAAGGTGCACAAGCAATAGGGAGGACCACAGCCTTGAGAGGATTGTCAAGAAAAGTCAATTCAAGAACTTGGTAGAGCTTCACAAGTAGTGGACTGAGGCTGGTGTCAGAGCATCAAGAGCCACCACATACAGACATCTTCAGGGAAGGGGCCACAACTGTCGCATTCCTAATACCAAGCCACTCCTGAACCAGAGACGTCGTCAGAAGTATCTGAGCTAAGGAGAGAAAGAACTGGACTGTTAAGTGATTTTTGCTTACAGAATATTCTCCTGTATATCCTGATGCACAATTCTGCAAAACTACACCGTAGCCAAACAAATCTATTGTTTTAGAAACACCTGACTTTTCATTTTAAATACCTTACTGACCAGATGAAAACTTGCTTTACCATTTTGAGAATTTATATCACTAACAACCGTTACATATTCAGGCACTTCACTCTCTGGCACTTTATAGATCATAACCTGCCTGGTATGCATGTTAGTGATTGAGTAATAAAGATTTGGGCTCAGGATGAAATCCTGGATAAGGATGTTAGCGAGCTGTCTAAACTGTTGTATTAGCTTTGTATCTGCGCGTCTGTTCTACCTGCCCGCAAGTTTCTTTAGTAGACTCCCCTTATGTGGCACATTCTACACAATCACAACTTAATCATACAGAAAACATGTGCTTGGAAAGTCTCTATATTCATGTACAATCAGAATCTGACGAGACATCTTCCAGATACATTCCTCCATCAAAGTGGAATGAATTGCAGGTAGGGCTGTGCGATATATCGAATATACTCGATATATCGCCGAAAATTCTGTGTGCGATACATAAAATTATTATATCATAACTATCGAGTATTTTATGGTCATCTTCCGACTTGCGTTCGTTTCGTGTTTGTTTAAAACATTTCCCGGTGGTTTTCTCTTTGTCCCTCAGGCAGTAACGTGAGAGGCTGCCTAAGGGTAAAGAAAACAATAACGTCACGCACTCGCCAACCAATCCCGGGCAACATCTCGGTGCTGAAAGGAACTTCCGGGAAGATTTTCTAGTTTCCGTTGTCTTGCCAGATTGGGCGGTTTTAAGTGCGTTTTGGAGGGTTTTGAACATATTTTGGGCTGGAAAACGTCAGCAGTATCTGGCAACACTGAAGATTTCCTAGTTCCGGTTTACAGTGCTGACTCAGTTCATGCAATCGCTGGTGCTGCATAGGCTACCATGTAAGCTCTGGCAATTTCAACGACAAATTAAAAATGGAAGCGGACGAATCGGTTCCTAAAAGAACTAGTAAGGGGTCAAACATCTGGCATTCTTTTGGATATCGCGAGGAGGACGTGGAGCAGCAAATGCCAGTTTGTAAAGTGTGCAAAAAAACCTGTCATCACGAAAGGCAGCAGCCAGAATTATACACATCTGAGAGGCAGAGCCAGAAAACATTCAGTTCAAAAGTGTGCAAAGAGAAAAATGATGTTTTGCAGATCTCTCTCTTCTCTCCCTCAATCTCTCTCTCTCTCTCTATTGTGAATGTTCCAGTGGTTCTCAGTAGTCAGGTTAATAGCTTGGAGATCTATTTTTTAAAATAATTTAATGAATGAGCACTTTTCTTAATTTAGGCTAAATGTCTTTCTCAGTGTTGAGCTTGCACTTTATTGATTTGAGCTCTGAGCAGCTCTGTATTGTATTGCCCCTTTGTTGCAATTTTCAAGATTGTTTTTGCAGTTTGTGCCACATCTTTGTTGAATAAAAATAGTCTTATTTCAATTCAATTGTGATTAATCACCAACATGAAAATTTAAAACGTGTTGTTGAAAACCATCTGTAAAGTTAACCAGGAATGTTATTTAATCTGCAGGGATTGTAGTGAAAAGAGTAAAAGTTAGATTTCATGGGGTCCTTTAGAGGAGATTTAAATATATCGAGATATATATCGTATATCGTGAAATGGAGAAGATGTATCGGGATATTCATTTTTTCCCATATCGCACAGCCCTAATTGCAGGCCTGAAGAATTATCCCCCCCACACACACAAAGCAATCTGTTTCAACATGAATACTCAAGTTATTAGAAAGCATGAAATCCTCATTAGGTCTAGTTATTCTAAGGAGATTCTGTCGAGCTACACATACTGTATTACTCCCTGAGATTGCAGCGATTCTGACCCCTTCTGCTCTCCAAACCTGCCGGATTCATCCTGATGCCCTACTTCTAGCTGGAGCTCTCATCTCCTGAAAACCATTCACTGCTGTTCCATATGAACAGCCTAAAGACCAACAAGATCACTTGATGTATCACACAGAAACAAAGATGACTGTGGATGTTCTTCCTTGAGGATTAGCTGTAGCAATTGCTACAAACATAATTGAACAGTTGATAACTTCAACAAAACAGACCAGGTTAAAACTATAATAAATTCAAAAATGACTGTTCATAAGCACCTGGTTACACTATACTTTCTTTCCGACTATATACATAGTTTTCACATGACGTCACAGAGTCGGGGATTCCCTAGTGGCGGCCATCTTGCAGGTCAAGCTTACCATACGGGTCACTGAGCACACACTGTAACGCGTGAGTACAAAGTCTTCAAAAGAACCCAAGCAGGCTATTTAAAGCTAGCAATGGTGCACACCTGTTGTATTCACGGCTGTCGTAATAGGTCAGATGATGACGTCAAGCGGAGCTTTTATGGAATTCCCACTGTACGGGAGCACGAAGGCGAGCAAACAAAGAAACTCCGCATACAAAGGAGAAATCTATGGCTTGCGAGAATCAACCGCAAGGATTATCAGCCTTCCAAACACAGCAAAGTCTGCTCCGATCATTTTATAAAGTGGTAAGTTGTTTAAATAAACAATCAATTGCAAATCCATTGCAGTCCATGAAACATAGGAAGTATGAGAAAAAAAGTGAATCGGAAAGCTGCGCACATTTGCGCAGCTTCGTGCAAATGTGCGCAGCTTTCGGATTTAAATCAATTCCGATTTAAATCAACTCGATATTATACACATTTATATGCAGTGTTGAGAGCTCTAAAATTCCAATGTTTACATACTTTGGCTGTAATTAGGACACGACTGTCACTTGTTTTTATATGGTGGATTTGTTTGTTTACATTTATTGCCATTTAAGCATCTTTTATATGGTGGACTTCACGGACCCAGCCACAGACAAAATAATTGTATGACTCCAGCGACTTGTATGCTTTGAGGTCGTCAAGTGTGTAGGCACTTTTACTATTCACGAAATAGTTCACAATAATCAGGGTACGATATGGATGGCAACCCTGCATAGTCACTTGAAAATGCATCCAATGTATCTACATACTTCTGTTTGCTTGATTTTGCCGACATTGATCTTTATTTTAGAAAACTGACTATATAACTTCATAAATTCGTCCGAGATAACGTAGCCGGTAATAGCGATGGTCCGTTTTGTTTGCCCCACAAGATGGCAGCTGGAGGGCGTTCCCCGGAATGCCGTGACGTCAGTGAAAACTATGTGTATAGTGTATACTTGGAGAGTGGAAGTGATTTAGAATCACACTATCCATTGTCAGCCAGATGAGGCTCCCTTTTGATTCTGGTTCCTCTCAAGGTTTCTTTGCGTCATCTCGAGTTTTTCCTTGGCAGTCACCTCTGGCTTGCTTGTTAGGGAGACATTTATAAACATATATCTAAAATTCAGAACTGAATTTCTATAAAGCTGCTTCGTAACAAATTATTAAAAGTGCTTCACAAATAAAATCAAATTAATCCGAAGACATTCAAGATTACAAAATCATGCTTCAAACTTCCTTTGCAATGTTTTCACAAACCTGGTCCTAATGCAGCCCTATACGTCCCAATGTCTTTTTGCTCAAAAAAAAAATTAAGTTGAGCATGGAAAAGTTTTGACCTTTTGATCTGTCTAGAATAGCTATCCTGATTGTATATTTACATAAAAGACATGATCCAACATAATGGAAAAAAAAACTTTATTTAAAGGATTTAAAGTGAGAAACAGGTTTGGCAGTCATGAGTTACAATGAGACCTTAAGCCAACACACTACAGCTGGATTTCAGCTCCATGAGACAGCCCCTCCCCCCTTCACATGACTCGAGGTGTGGGTTCATCCTGGGTGCTGCTGTAAAGCCTTTGGCCAATCCAATTTCTCTTCTTTGGTCTCCCATATCCTTCGTAAGCAGGCAAGTGAGAGACTAATGCTGCTTTCTCCTGAAAGAGCATCCTGCACATAGAGAGATGTTGATTAAAAACTCATTCTCAGTTCACACAATCACAAAAGACCAGAAAAAAAAAATTTAAAAAGCAAGGGGAAGCTGAAGGTAAGAGTTAGCATTAAACATCCGAGTCCCTGATACAACCATCAAACCACTGGTTTTACCAGGAGAACTGGGTGTTTTTCTCAAACATGGAATGGCTACCGTGGCCATTCCAACAGATTTTGGAGGGGATACGTCTCAAATTTGGGTGAAGTAAATATGCAAATGAAGCCACGGTAGCTACAGAAGATGCTGGTAAAACCAATGGCAGCAGCAACATATAGTGGCCTGGCTTTACAGCAATGACGGCAGCGTGTACAGTTTTCATGGCTGCAGTCCAACAGCCACAGCAAGATTAAATAAGCCTCTCCCCAAGGCAAACTTTTCACTTTCTGCAGAATGTCGTGTTCTGTGAACATTCTGAGCTCGATGGCTGTGATGGAATGCTATGGTGACTCACATAAGCCTTCACGGTTGCAATGGAGGAATTCATTCAGCACTTGACCCACAGCAATTTAATACGATAAAACTTTCCAGGGGTGGAAGCCACACCCTCCCAGTTGTCAAGGTAACTACCCGGCTCTCACGTATTCAGACAGAAGGGCCCACAACGCATGCCGGTTGACCCCCGGAAGGCTCAAAATCATCTACCATGAAGTGATTCTGGCAACATGAGACCCTAGTTCAGGGGTCACCAAACTACGGCCCGCGGGCCAGATCCGGCCCGCCACCCCCCTTTGACCGGCCCCCCAGCCCCTCTGCCCCCCACCACTTGAACCGGCCCTATGAGGCAATCCCCAAAAGTGGTCATGGCCTATTTTTTTAAATTGCTTTTTGGCAAATAACATGTCTGCATCTTGTATTTTGTTGATTTTATCAATTAAAATTGATATTTAGTTATAAAATGAACTATTCATATTTTCCGAATTTTCGTCATATGCTCGCGATCAAGCAGTGACAGGCAGCGCATGCGCAAAGAACTGTCAGTGTTCAGGACAGCAAAATGGCTAACGGTAAGTGAAAAGCTGACAGAGAGTGCAGAGTTTTTAAAGAACAGTGGAACACCGATTATTTTTTCGTTCAGTGTAAGGACCGTGCAGTTTGTCTTGTATGTAAAGAAAGTGTGCCGGTTTTCAAAGAATATAATCTGCGTCGTCACTACGAAACCCGCCACAAAGCAGGGTTCGAATTATAAATTTGACCCTATGGGGGTCTCTATTTAAAAAAAAAAAAAAAAGCAATGCATACTCGCTCTCCTGGACCAGCGCACTTTTGCGCACTGCAGTGCACAGCTTTCACACACAGGCGCGCGCATGCACGCACGCACGCACGTACGCACACACACGGTGTTGCATATCTCATCTCTCATCTCATTATCTCTAGCCGCTTTATCCTTCTACAGGGTCCCAGGCAAGCTGGAGCCTATCCCAGCTGACTATGGGCGAAAGGCGGGGTACACCCTGGACAAGTCGCCAGGTCATCACAGGGCTGACACATAGACACAGACAACCATTCACACTCACATTCACACCTACGGTCAATTTAGAGTCACCAGTTAACCTAACCTGCATGTCTTTGGACTGTGGGGGAAACCGGAGCACCCGGAGGAAACCCACGTGGACACGGGGAGAACATGCAAACTCCACACAGAAAGGCCCTCGCCGGCCCCGGGGCTCGAACCCAGGACCTTCTTGCTGTGAGGCGACAGCGCTAACCACTACACCACCGTGCCGCCGGTGTTGCATATATATATATATATATATATATATATATATATATATATATATATATATATATATATAGTTAAACAAATTATATATATATTGTGTATATATATAATTATATATATTGTTAAACAAAGGAAGATCGTTGTGAGCTAGAGGACAAGTCTTCTTCGGACTTAACTTCACATTCGATTTCGCAGGCTGCAAATTTCAGTTTGCGCGCATAGTGGTGTGGTGGTGAAGTACAGCCGTACATGTTGCGGTTTAATAACACGTTCAATACAAAGTTATGGCTGCATGGTGATCGGAAATGAAATGAGTTTTATTTATATTTATATGGTGATATAGGCTATTCAAGCTTATTATGGTGATATATGACGTATTTGAGAGAGTTGCACAGAAAATTAAGTTTGCTTCTTTCATGGGAGCCTGAGGGAATGGGAGCTCAGCTCCCATTGGCTCCCACGTAATTCGAACTATGCCACAAAGAGTATGCTAGTTTGTGAGGGCAAACAAGAGAAGACAGGATTCGGAGGATGAAATGCGGACTGGCTGCACAACAGAATGTATTCCTTCACCAAACCCAGATCAACCAGGCTGCTGTCCGAGCTAGCTATAAGGTAGCTCACCTACTAGCTACCCATGGAAAGCCGTTTACTGATGGGGACTTTGTTAAAGTATGCATGCTTGCTGTGGCCGAGGAGGCGTGTCCCGACAAGAAGGATGCGCTCAACGCGGTGAGTCTCTCCGCACCTGCTATGACCAGGCGAACCGAAGATTAGGGGGACAACGTGTATGATCAGCTGAATGAGAGAGCGTCAGAATTCGAGTTTTTTGCTTTGGCCATGGATGAGAGCAATGACGTGCAGGACACAGCACAACTGCTGTGATCTACTGATCTATTGCTCATATTATTATAATTTCACTGTTTTTTAAAATGTATTTATTTTATAGGCCTATTTATTTGACCTTTATTAAGTGCTGCATACAATTATTATTAATATTATTAATAATATCAACAGGCCTACCTACAATTTATAATTTTCCACTCACCTTTGCAAAGTGTCAATCACCTCAACTAGGCAGATGTTTCTTACCTTGACAGCTTTGATATTATTTTTATTAGAAAATAAATAAATGGAATATCAGTGGTATTTCAAATTAAAACAAAGTGTGAAGACTTGATTACTACTTTTGCAAACCACTAGTAAAGATAAACAAATATGTGCCAGGAATCAAGTGTTGATATAGTAGTGTGGATATAGTAGTGGGGATGGCCGTGCCAGGCTAGTAATCTCTACTACACAATGAGGCCTGCTGGTGGTCATATTTGTCTGGGTTATACAATTCTATGTGATATAGCTGACCCGACCCCGGCCCCCATCACAGTCAGGAACGACAATGTGGCCCCCAGAGAAAAAAGTTTGGTGACCCCTGCCCTAGTTTAAGGATTAACAGCCCAAGTATTTGGAATTTTTTTTCTTTTTAAATCAAGCACTTGCTCCTGTGTTTTATGTAATAAAATCCAGTATTTAAGTTTGCTTACTTCAACAGCACATGTAAATTCACATGTAATTTTATAGTAAATAGCTGCAAGATGGGCAATAGACCTTTTCACACCATCACAATGGAGGACCTCCAACATTGAAAAGCAAGCACTTTAACTTCAGAAACAATTAGATTACAGGTTTGGGGAACAAATGAGAGAGAACATTGGGTGGTGGTGGTGGTGGTGGATTAGTGGGTAAATTTAAAGAGCTAGTTTTACGAAAATGACCACGCCTGGCAAATACCTTATAAAACTAGATAGACATGTTAGATAGTCTACTGTCTAAATGGTATTTTAATACAAGACCGGGAACATGTTCTATTTAGTTGGTAAGGTTTGGGTCTTTGAGTCTGCCATTACACGAATGCGTTCCTGGCAAGTTACTGTTCATTCAAAGGAAGTGATGTCATTTGCGAAACACTTGAAAGTTCGCAGCATTTCTGGCTTCGTCTGCTTTTTAAAAAGTGTAGCACGTTTTTAATGATTTTTTTTTTTTATTCCAAAACAAAACTAAAAGCAAAGCATGTCTCCGGAGAGGTGTGTCATTCAAGACTGTTCAAGTGTAGCCAATAAAAGAGTGGAATTTCGAGCCGTTATCGCCCAAAGTCGGCAGGGCACTTGCAGAACGAATAGGTTCAATTTGTGCGGACAAAGAGAGGTAAATTCAAGCCGAAAGGACGGTTTGGTGTCTGCTCCCTACATTTTGAAAAAGATAAATTTGTAAGGCAGATTCACATAGAAGGAGATGAGTCTGGTATGCGGAGCAGTTCCTACAATCTGGAAACAGAATTCAGAAATGCCATCCCAAAGAGCTCACCGCACAGTAAGTGTCAAGCTTGTGTTTAGCCTGTTGCTTGAATTTATTAGTTGTCCTTCGTCTTTTATCCTTTTCACTGACAGCAACTCTGAAGTTTTATACAAGGCTACATAATGGCAGTAATTAGGCACTTTCACTTTTAGTGCTGGAGCTGGCAGGAACAGGTGGAGCGTTGTGCCTTACGCATTGTGTGCAATGAGCACGCAACAACCAGGAATTTGTTAGGGTTAACCTCCAAAACTAAGTTGCTCATAAAACTACAACCTTCTCTGGTTCTAACAGTACCAATTAGGACCTCTTTCTATGTTGTGCTACAACATTAAGTAGAGGTTTGTTTTTTTTGTGTGTGTGTGTGTTCCAGCACAGAATTAGTGTTGGCTTTTTATCTTTTTTTTTTTTTTTAAATACTAAAACCACTATCTCTGCAACCATAAAATATTTTTTTCAAAATTCCAAAACCTACAATCTTCCTGTAATACCTGCACACGCCACGGCACATGCATCAGTCAGACTCTCGCACATGCACCATTAACTATGCACACCTGCACAAGATGAAAGCACAATCATTGTACCTATATAAAAAGAGACTGAAGTCATACATTCACTGCGAAGTATTGCGCTACGTTACGTACACATTACCGAGCCTCATCTCCTGTTGTCCTGATTCCTGTGGGGGTCTTTTTTTGTACTTCCGTCTTTGCCTGTGCTAATCTGTTTGTGCCTTGCCCGACCTTTTGCTTGTTTACTGTTTTTGATCTCTGCTCACCGATTTGGATTGTTTGCTTGTTGTCACCTTTACAAATAAAACCATCTTCTGTACATACATCCGTATCCAACCCTTCCCTAACACTTACGGTGTCCCTTTACAGGAAGCTGATTTTAAGGTGAATTGAACCCAGGGTTTCCCATACATGGACCATTGTGTGGTGCAGCGCCACACAATGGATTCCTATCGCCACATAATCAGACTCGCGATTTTGAAAAAAAAAAATTCCGTTGCGTATCGTTCCGTTCATTCATAGAGCTCTTTCTTCTCGTTCGCGCGCGCGCACACACAGGGACAGAGAGAGAGAGAGCGATGGAGAGACGTGTGCACAGGCCTGCCGTTGCGCATGTACCCGGTGTCACGGTCTGATCGTGCGCTGGTATAAATTTACCATGCGCATGCGCAGACCGAGTTTTTTTTCCCCCCGGTCAACTTCAGGGAAGTCTAGACTGGTGGTAAATTCAGACCGTGACACCGGCCTTATTGCATTATCCCGTTTCAGCATTCATGCAAGTTATTAATAATGGTTTGACATTCACAATAAATAAGGATTTCCCACTAGCCTAAATAAAATGTTATACTCGCGGGGATGCCTAGTTGATGCTATCTGAAGCATAAAATCTGAATATCTTAAACAATGCGGTAGTTGAGAGAGGCTATTGTAGGATGCCCATAGGCTAATAATAACTTCGTATTTGACTATTATAATTTTATTGACTCTCAATGTTTGCTGCTTTAACCCAGATGAGTATTGAAAAGTTTTTTTCTGAATTGCGAGCAGGATCTCTCAGCTATGAATAGGGTAAGCACATAGAAATTCAGTATTCCTTTGTATATGTTTTTGATGCAATGGAAATTTTAGTGCTTTGATGATGAAGAAAATGTACTTTTTTATCCATAGATTAAAACAGACCTCAGGAATAGGCTCCAAGGGGAACACCTGGCAGCCTGCTTACGAATCTCCATAAATGGTCCCGAACCCAGTGACTTCCCTTACAATAGGGCACTTGAGGTTTTTTTTTTCCTTCAGGAAGCCACGCAGAATTAAATGTTCTCATAGGGCATGCAGGCTTTGCACCAATTAGGGTAATGCTTTTTCATTATTGTTAGTTGCCTTGGTGTTACCTTAAGTGATTTCTTACATCTAATTATGATATTTTATTACTATTTTGTTGTTACATTATACTATTTATTTCATTTTAGTATTGGTTGAGGCAAGTGTTGAGTTCAATATTTAAAATAAAAACCTCCAGCTTATTTTTTGCAATTTATTCCTTGAATGTCAACTAAAGAATGACTGAAAGATTGCCACCAAAAAGGCAAAAAACTAAGGTAAAAAAACTTCAATTTTGGTGAGTAATTTTCATAAATTTAAGACAGGTTTTCCACCAACATCAACCCCAGCAAACTAATGGCCTGCCCTGTAATGTAAAGTTGGGTCGAGGAATGAAACCAGGCAGGGTTCTGGTAAAAATTGTTTTAGCTGTCTTCTCTTAAAGAACTTGAAAGAATTTAGATCGAACTGAATAATCTCAAATGCTTCTTGTAGCTTTAAAATAGTCCCAGCAGGTGACTCTGAAGAAAAATACCGTGTGTTTGAACACCGCCCGCCGTAAAAACTTTGCATACACCCCAATGACCGACTCCACCGACCGCCACGACACCACCGCGCACGATTCCCTCATTGGCACAGTGGAGCACCACAAATTGCTACCTGGTCTGTGGGAAACACTGGAACCATTTGAAATTTTAAGGTAAAATCCCTACAATAATCACGGAATTGGCGCAAAGGAAAAGGCCATTGCAAGATTACTTTATAATCACACTGTGATAAACTTCCCTGTGCATTTCTGAATCTTGTCATTACACGTGTTTCAGTCAGCAAAAAGGCAATGTTATATTGCATCTAAAAAATGATTTCAATATCAAATGAATGGACACGCCGTCCTGTCATCTCCCTCAACTAACTCTTTTTTTCTGCATTTAAAGGCTCTGAAAGAGATTCTCTCACATGAGCAAAATGTAAGATCATAGGTTTTGGAATTCTGAAAAAAAAACTTTTATGGTTGCAAAGATAGTGATTTTAGTAAAAATAAATAACGGTAATTGCACGCTGACCCCACCACACACAACTCTAACACTGTAGCACAAAATAGAAAAGGTCTACATGGTCCTAATTGGTACTGTTAGAACCAGAAAAGGTTGTAGTTTTATGAGCAACTTAGTTTTGGAGGTTAACCCTAACAAATTCCTGGCTGCTGCACGTTCGCTGCTCACAATGAATAAGGTGCAACGAGTCACCCACTTCTGCTGGCTCCAGTGCTGAAAGTGCCTAACACAAGCTTGACACTTACTGTGCGGTGAGCTCTTTGGGATGACGCTTCTGACTTTTGTTTCCAGATTGTAGGAACTGCTCCGTGTACCAGACATCGCTCAAATCCTTTTATGTGAATCTGCCTCACAAATTTATCTTTTTCTAAATCTATGGAGCAGACACCAAATTGTCCTGTTGACTTGATGTTGCCTCTCTGTGTCCGTACAAATTGAACCCATTCATTCTGTAGGTGTCCTGCCGACTTTGGGCGATAACGGATTGAAATGCGGCTTTTTTTTTTTTTTAAATAAATTGGATACACCCAAACAGCCTTGAACGACACCCACATGCTTTGGTTTGAATTTTGTTTTGGAATTAAAAATAAATAAATAAATAAATAAATAAAAATAGTTAAACATACTACACTTTGCAAAGCAGACGAAGCCAGAAATGGCATGAACTTTCAAGCGTTGCACATATCATTTCCTTTGAATTAACAGTAACTTGCCAGGAACGCATTTGTGTAATGGTGGACTCAAAGAGCCAAACTTCAACTAAATAGAACATGTTCTCGGTCTTGTAATAAAAAATAGTTTACTGTCTAAACTGTATAACACGTCTAGTTTTATAACGTATTTGCCAGGGATGATGTCATTTTCGCAAGACTAGCACTTAAAATAAAGTTCATTTCTGGAAAGTTATTTTTCTGTTAGGAAAACGCACAATGAAAAACCAGCCTAACTTTACACTGCCCTACACCATACATGTAGACTATAGAAAAAGTCACAGCAGAACAAATTCTCAAACTGTACTAGCACAAAAAAAAAAAAAAAAAAAAAAAGATGAGAGTAAGCACAGTAAATGCCATGAGGACCAACTGCCAGCCTGGGCATCTAACCATACAGACAAGATTGAAGTATTAAGAGTCCCATAGCTGGAATTCAGCAGAAGATTAAATGCACTGTAAACGGGGTAAACGGAGCTCAAAATTTACCCAACATCACTAAATCTTTGGCCTTTTCTAACAATGAACTTTGCACTCACCTCACTGATGTCTATGACAAGGCTTGCAAATGTATCTGTCAAAACTATTTACTAGCTTGGTAAACTAAAATAAGCAAAATGCTGAAACCATCCTAGACCACGGAATAAGAAATCAAGTGACAAAACAACTCAAAGAAAATCCACCGCCACTCAATGGCCCTCATTCATCTACCTAACAAAGAACCTGGCGCAGTTCTGAGTGTAGAAATCATCCTACGACAGGGTTCACGTGTGATTCATGACCACATGTTCGTATCTCGCCAATGACAGTGTAGGAATGATTGAGCGCTGATGAAAATCATTCAAATATCACATCTAGATATTCTCAGTTTAGATGCCACACCCCCAGATTTTACAACATTAAGAGACATAATATGGCCATGAAAAGAAACTTCTCCACCCTCAAAACAGGGCTAAAAATTAACTTCAGTGCTTGGTCGCCACTCAGACCAGTATCCCTGAATTCTCAGTGGCCCAGGCCAAAATAAAGTGGTCCTTAAATTTCCTTTAGTCGAACACAAAATTTAAAAACATTTTTACTTGAACACCCCACAGTGTTTAACATATGCCCCCCAAAATGGATTCATCAACATGAATTCTATATAACTGTTTAGATAGCGTACATTAATCAAACATTACACTACATTACAGTCATTTAGCTGCCATTTTTATTCAAAGCAACCAACAATAAGTGCATGTAGCCAAGAGGAGCCAAGCGCGACCAGTGCTGAAGTACTAGTGTAAACAAATGGCCTACAACGACCATCCAATATCAGGAATGATTAGGGGAGTTAAGAAAATTAAGCTTAGACAAATACATAGACAAGGAATTATTTAAGTAGGATATATTTGTTTCCACAGGTTTGACAGCATCTGCATTTTTTGTTTTTAATTTCAAAAAGCACAAATATCACAGTGGTCATTTTACACAGCATCAACATTACTACAAGGTATTTACATCAAACACAAAAACTGTGCAGCATGTTTGATAGCCATTTCAGTGTTGAGCTCCTCCACTGATTTTCTTTTCTAGCAGGTTTAATTATTTATAACTGAACAAAGAAAGTTTTCACTTCTGATATTACAGGTTTTTTTTTGGGGGGGGGGGGGGATAAAAAGTGAACTCTCATGCAATTTAAGGGGGGGGGGGGGGGGGGGGGGGGGGCTGGTTACCCAACAGTCTCTCTCAGTTCTGAAAAATCACCATCGATCAAGAGGCTGCTATCCAAGAAATAACCCCCTGCTCCAAAATTGACACCTTCAAGCTTAAAGTTTGAAGCTCACCACACGGACAAAGAAAAAGCCTTCTGGAGGAAAGCTGTATGATCAGATGAGACAAAGATTGAGTTGTTTGGCCACAATGACCACCATGTACAGAGGGACACTGTACCAGCTGGTGGTGGGTGGTAGGATCATCATGCTCTGGGGCTGTTTTGCTGCCAGTGGAACTGGTTCATTGCACAAAGTGGATGAAATAATGAAGGAGGACTACCTCAATTCTTCAGCATAAACCATCAGAAACTTGAACACGAGATGGGACTTACAACAGGACAATGAACCCAAACATGCATCAGAGCTGGTTGTGGAGGATAAAGCAGGCCAACATTGAGCTTAAAACAAGTCCTGACTTCAACCCTCTTGAAAACATATGGACCGTGCTTAGAAGTAGAGTCCATGCCAAGAGGGGGGAATTTTTAATTGAACTCTACCAATTCTACCATGAAGAGTTGTGAAATATCCAACCAGAATTCTGCCAGAAGCTTGTTCATGGTAAACAAAAAAATGTTTGGTCAAGGTGAATCATGAAAACAGACATTTTACCCAAATATTAGGTGTGCTGTATGTATATTTTTGACCCTGTGTTGATTTCAGAAAACCCAAAGAAAATTAAAACTTGTGCACCAAATTCTAGTGTTTTTTTTTTATTATTAAAGATGTGCTGTACATTCTGCCACAGAAAACGAACAGTACAAAGAAATTACTGAAAGCCCAAATATTGCCATGACATTCATATCCAAGATGACATTCATGTCACTGTATGTAAACTTCTGACCACAACTATAGATGTCAATAACAGTCACTACGTTTACATGCACATAGAGAGAATAGAATTTCTGCCGTTGCTCGACTGAAATCGAAGCTCAAAATGCCATGTATACACCTTAATTCGGCTGAAATTGAACCGAACTTGATTTCTCGGAATCGAGCTACACGACCTAGTTTATGCGATTTCTGCCGAGCTATTTTGCGCATGTATACCCTATCGAGCTAGTTGTCGAGCTACTTCCGGAAGTGACGAGTGACGAGACCACAAGCGGGAAACACAACAGCCTCGGTCGGCATGACAACGAATCATGACAACGGCATGAATCTTTTCTTTTTGTGGCATTGTTTGCACTGTTAAAATTTAGCTCACTTACTGTATCACCAAATACATCTGTACAGCTGTTGCATAGCTGTGAATTGTGTACATAAACAAGTCATTGTATTTGTGTGTGTGTGTGTGTGTGTGTGTGTGTGTGTGTGTGTGTATATATATATATATATATATATATATATATATATATATATATATATATATATATATATATGTCCAATATCTGAAGAATGTCAATAAAAACAAAACAACTGAACTTTTTGTGTGTTTATTAAGACATAAGTTAAATTGTAAGCAAAAAAAAAATTTTTTTTGTAAGCAAAAAATGGACTTTAGAAAAATATTATTGTGCAAAATAAGTTGTCTTACAAAACAGTGGTCTGCGCCGGACAGTTTGTAGCCATAGTCTACAGCTTGAACACGGAACCTAGTGTTGCCAGATTGGGTGTTTTAAGTGCATTTTAGCGGATTTGAACATGTTTTGGGCTGGAAAACGTCAGCAGTATCTGGCAACACTATAGCTCTTCTTCATGACGACAACCGGAAGTGTACCAACACGATGGGGCGTGTAGCGCCACGTGTGGCTCGGGTGCACAATGCACCTTGCACAATAGCCCGATTTCACTTGTGCATGTAGGATTGGATTTCTCTGGCACCCCTGCTGGGACCCTTTGCTCGATTACCAACAGCAGCTCGATTTGGACGTGCATGTAAACGTAGTCAGTATTTTCATGATTCCGGTCTCCTGTTTCTAAAGCTGTGTTCAGGTCCTGGTTAAAGTAATGTTGAACCTGGAGATATCTATAAAAAATCATTACGATCCAGATGGTGACTTTTCTGTAGAGCCTATATAGTATTTGACAGATGCTTTTATCCAAAGCGACTTACAATATATAAAAACACTACATTGTTAGCAAAACAATACAAAATTGCTCTACTCTGACACAGCCCACCTTCCAGGTGATAGCTGCTGCATGGCTGCATGACTCCCCCCCCTTTTTTTTTTTTTTGCTTTGGCTAGGCTCAAACTCAGCCTTCAAGCAAACAAACTCATCCTCTTTTACACATAATTCTGGCAATTTTATTACTGTGTAATAAATTGTATATAATTGTACGACACAGACAAATGGCAGTTATCTGTAGTTCCTTGCTTTTGTAGTTAGATAATTGCAATTATATATAATTGTACAACACATAATGGCAGGCAGTTATCTGTAGTTCCATGCTTTTGTAGTTCCTTAGTGCCTCGCCATCAACGCCCTCACTGAGAATAAAATAACGGACAATGTCAACATAGCCAACACCAGGCCTCAACTTAATGTCGTGAATCCATTCCGTGAAGGTAGACGGATGGGGCACTTTGATCATATCCCCAGAGCACGTCAGAAAATCAGACTCATCTTTTAGTCACCTTTGAGCTTACCTACCTAGCAGTTAGCGTTAGCTACAAACATCAACACAGTGGAGCGGAAGAAAGATCCTGGCTTCCACTATGACATACAATGAATCATAGGAAAGGTCAGAGTTTGGAGAAAGTTGTATGCTGTGTCCAAAATCACTCACTCATTCACTCCTCCCTACAGAGATCTTGCAGTCACGTGACCAGAAAGTTAACAGCTGCCATCTTGTCGGTAAAAAACACCGCTGAATACTGCTGCACTCGTGTACAGAATGGATCAATTTCAACCGACGGACTACACAACTCATTTTTCTAATGAACAGATAATTAGATACATGTCTAAAATAAACGATCTACAGATTAGTGACCCTTATGGCTTACCGGACATAGTTTTCACAACCGTATCAGTGGATATTGAACTGCCAGCGGAATACCCAGACGTGTATAATTACCTCATCAACTTTCCCTCACTGTTCAGTGGTGAAGCACTGCATGCTTATAAATCTCTGGACAGTTATCTTTACAGAAATTCAGGATGTGTCAGCGACTCAGCCCCCCTCAGATGTGGCATCTTGTAAACAAGAAAATAACAATCCTCACTGGACGGGTAATTCACTTAAGTATTACTAGTACTGACCAGCCGATTATAGAATAGAATAAGGTAATTCCAGCTGTAATTCCAAATCGTCCGTCTTGTTTACCGTGGATCTGATGTTGGAGAGGTAGAGGCTTAGCAGTGGAGATTTGAGTGGCTGTTTTCTGAGCTTAGTCAACAGGCCGGCTCTGCCTGCAGCCTCGCTTTTGCTTCCGCTCCCGACGCCGCCTCCTTCGCTTTGCTCCTCTAGAGCAGTGATGTTTTGGGGCTGTCGCTGGGCAACATGGACTTTCAACTCCCTCCAAAGATTTTCTATGGGGTTGAGATCTGGAGACTGGCTAGGCCACTCCAGGACCTTGAAATGCTTCTTACGAAGCCACTCCTGCGTTGCCCGGGCGGTGTGTTTGGGATCATTGTCATGCTGAAAGACCCAGCCACGTTTCATCTTCAATGCCCTTGCTGATGGAAGGAGGTTTTCACTCAAAATCTCACGATACAGGGCCCCATTCATTCTTTCCTTTACACGGATCAGTCGTCCTGGTCCCTTTGCAGAAAAACAGCCCCAAAGCATGATGTTTCCACCCCCATGCTTCACAGAAGGTATGGTGTTCTTTGGATGCAACTCAGCATTCTTTCTCCTCCAAACACGACAAGTTGAGTTTTTTACCAAAAAGTTCTATTTTGGTTTCATCTGACCATATGACATTCTCCCAGTCCTCTTCTGGATCATACAAATGCTCTCTAGCAAACTTCAGATGGGCCTGGACATGTACTGGCTTAAGCAGGGGGACACGTCTGGCACTGCAGGATTTGAGTCCTTGGCGGCATAGTGTGTTACTGATGGTAGCCTTTGTTACTTTGGTCCCAGCTCTCTGCATGTCATTCACTAGGTCCCCCCCGTGTGGTTCTGGGATTTTTGCTCACCGTTCTTGTGATCATTTTGACCCCACGGGGTGAGATCTTGCGTGGAGCCCCAGATCGAGGGAGATTATCAGTGGTCTTGTATGTCTTCCATTTTCTAATAATTGCTCCCACAGTTGATTTCTTCACACCAAGCTGCTTAACCTATTGCAGATTCAGTCTTCCCAGCCTGGTGCAGGTCTACAATTTTGTTTCTGGTGTCCTTTGACAGCTCTTTGGTCTTGGCCATAGTGGAGTTTGGAGTGTGACTGTTTGAGGTTGTGGACAGGTGTCTTTTATACTGATAACGAGTTCAAACAGGTGCCATTAATACAGGTAACGAGTGGAGGACAGAGGAGCCTCTTAAAGAAGTAGTTACAGGTCTGTGAGAGCCAGAAATCTTGCTTGTTTGTAGGTGACCAAATACTTATTTTACCAAGGAATTTACCAATTAATTCATTAAAAAATCCTACAATGTGACTTCCTGGATTCTTTCTCCCCATTCTGTCTCTCATAGTTGAAGTGTACCCATGATGAAAATTACAGGCCTCTCATCTTTTTAAGTGGGAGAACTTGCACAATTGGTGGCTGACTAAATACTTTTTTGCCCCACTGTTATAGGAGCAAGTTATTTACAGTGTCATAATTAGTCAAAGTATTTTGACTAATTATGACACTGTTATAGGTATTGTTATAGGTGTAACCAGGAAATTCATTTGTTTTAACATGAAGTCCCTGTTCGTTGATGGAAACTTGAGTGCAAAACTGTTCATGACAACTGCAGTCCTAAAGTTAGTAAGTTAACTGTAGTCCTCAGCCATAAAAGCATTACTGTAAGTGTCCAGAGTGTCTTCCAAGTGCGACTTTCAACTGTCCGTATGGGGCCGTCCTCCACAGGAGCAATGTAATGAGACTCCATCGTGTCCTGATCACCAGATCTTTAACCCAGCCACATACAAAAAGTTGTTCACCTCCATACTCTTCCAGGTTTTCATCTGTTTGGCCGTGTAGAACGATGTCTGTAGCACCAGGTAGTTTGAGATGTCAGGGAACTCAATGGATGGATACGTTTTCCAGCTCACAGGAAAAATCCTTCTTTGTTAACATGTAAGAATTTATCCCATTGAGTGTACTTTTTGGTTTTCATAACTTGCTTGTTTGCTGTACATAAACATGGCAATAAGTTCTTGTGTTAATCGACCAGACACCAGTTTTGGATCATTAATCCCTTTTGACTGAGAACGTCCTGCATGCATGGTTTTGTGTTGGCTTCTGGCACATCCTTACAGTTCTAAATACAATACCTACAATTAAAAACAGTTTGTTTTTATTGCATTTATTTAATTCCTGGGCCCCCATCTGTAACAGGGAGTGATGATGCATTCCATTAATACACTTTACAATAGATTACTAGATTCTAAAAGAATAGATGAGCCAAAATAATTGGGGATCTTTTTTTAATGGGTCCCAACTTGTTACACATATGAATAGATGGGCCTCAACATAGAAAAGGTTGAGAATCCCTGGTCCAGACTATCCTGGTACTCAACCCAGAAGTGAAAATAAAGGGTTTTGCTGGGTGCCCTGACTGCCATTCGCAGCCATACATAAAACCACGTTCTAGGTGTTGGTCATTAGATGACGCTGTTGCACGATTTGACCTCAATTCTGTTCCCAGCCCTATACTGCAGGCTTGTGTGTGACTTTTGCTGAATTGATTGTTTCTAGTGTTTTCATTTCAAGTCTAATTTTGCCCTTTAAATATTGTCCCTTGCATATTTGATAAGGTAAAAAATGGCAAATTTAATAATGCTGAATTGTGCCTAAATCAACCCTAGATGCCACCAGAATGCATCATTTGAAGTCTGTAAACTCAATTTTCCAAGGGAGCATGCCCCTGGACCCCACTAGCAGCCAGCCCTTACAAACTGGGCTCCACATCAGTAGCACCGCTCTGATCTTTTTCTGGGGAAAGTTCGGCACTACATAGTGAGTGATTTCAGATACAGAAGTGGATATAGTGATGTGAAAACTCTCGAATGGCTTTGAATTTTGCACTTTAGAACTAAACTTTTACTAGAATTCATGAACTTGGAGTTGAGGAAAGGAAAGCAAAGAAAGGCGCTCCAAGGAAGGAATGTTCATTTAATTTTTATTCTAACTTTTTTCGTACTTCTCAAATCATAGTCGCCCGCGACCAAACCTCAACTTTTAGTGGCCCTGGCCAGTTTTTAGCTGCCACTGGCGACCATGCATCTGCCAAGTTTCAACCCTGTCAAAATAGAAGCACCAATGTCTCAAGTCCTACTGAATGAATTTTTTCTATTTGACAGTGAAAAGTAGCATCATAGTAAGTCAGAAAATTGCAACATGGAAAGAAATCACTGCTGCGGTCAACAGTGTTGCCATCAGCCATCAAACTCCAGCTGATTTTTGAAGAATTAATTTCTACATCCGTGACATGTATAACCTATATACTGTATAAAACAGTAATTATTGCTTACATCGCAAACCTTTACATGTAGGTGAAGAAAAAAAAAAAAGATTTCAAACGCGCCACCAAAAATTACACAATTGTTAAGTTTCTACATTTCCTTATTGTAATGAGGTTTCAGATCAATCAGAACCAGACAGAAGTGTCCAACTTTCAACTGCAAGCTGCAAGAGAGTGCGTGTCCTCAGCTTCCATGCTGACATACCACCACCCTTAGGAGACGAAAGCAACTTAACCACTTGTCACTATCCTTTTTAAATTTTTTTTTTTTAAATAAATAAATTACCCTGTGACATCTTAGATGCTTGGACAGTCTTCTAACAGCAAGATGTGCTAGTAAATTGACACTGGCAAAGCTCTTGTTTAAACAGATGACTGAATAAGCATCTGAAAAAGCACTGCTTTTAATTGCTTAACAATAGCAAGTAGGGTCTCAAAATGAAAGAAAAACTAATCTTATGACATAAAACACAACTCTTAAGTGCAAACAATTTGAAAATACCCATTAGTCTAAACAGCTTATGTTAGGGATATATAACAATGTAAACCTTTACAAAATATTTAACCATATTGCTGCAAATATCTTGATAGTCAGCATATATGGTCTAATAAGAATTCTCCACTCAGCCAGATTTACTATGCCGCACTGCTGACTTAAACTCGTACACGAAGTGAGATTGACGTTAGATTTGATCATAGCCTCCACTCATGCCCACATTAATAAATTCAGAGTTTTATATGGAAATGACCACATGGCCAGTTTTCTGGCGTACATTCATTTTATAAACAAGAAGCAAAAAAGTGGAGTGGAGCAAGTGTCATGGCAGTGCAGTGTTGCCACACACACTGATGCATTTTAAACAGCTGCAGTTTTGTTTCAGCATATAATAGCCTATACATATGCTGAAGTGCTGTACCTTCTGTGAGGCGTGCTTTTCCTCCGGTGGGTTGGCACAACACTGTGGAGCATCCTACGCACAACACCACTGTCTGAGCATGACTGAACACTGTAGTGATCTTATAACAACCTGCAGAGACACACAGCACAAAAATCCAGCACAGAATGACTTCGAGCCAACTAACTGACACCTGGTCACCCTGGGTGGGCTGCGTACAGGTGAACTTTAAACAACTCTTCACATGTCGCTTCAAAATCAGATGTGTGTTCAGATGAATAACGTTACCTGGACATTTGACATCCATGAAGTAAGAGTTTGGGCTCTGGACAAGTCGCTTCTTCTTGTGCCGCCTCCTCTCGTCCTCCGCACTCGGATGCAGCAAGTCTCTCGCCAGCTATGGAATTAAAATTACAGAGAGAAGACACGAATCAAATCATAGCTGCACAGCTTTATCAGATCCGACCAACCTGCCATCCTAAGTCTCCTTCTTAGAACGGGTTAATAAAGAAAGATTTTCTTATTAAAAAAAAAAATTATTTATTTAGGTGATTAATATAGCTCCGTTTACGTTGCAAGTATAACCTGCATCTGTGTGTGTGTGGGGGGGGGGGGAATCAGTGTTGTATTCTCAGGGGTAGGAATGTAAGCAAGTACAATTAAATTACTCAGCTCAAACAAAATTGTTCTAAACAAACAAATACAGGACATCCGTTTGAGACTCACATCAGGATGTAAAAATATTTGTCAAGCTGGCACAAAGTTCTCATACAAAGCTCACAAAACAAAGACCATGCTTTTTAACATAGGTGTACGGCACTGTACAGCATTTTTTTTTTGTACCTGAATGTTCTGATTGGTCCATGGTTGTTTAAAGCAGCCTTTTTACTTATTTTAGAAAACAATAAAATTCTTCGGAAAATGCATGCATCTCTCTAACGGAGAGCCATTATGAATTGGAGAGAAGCGCCTCGGCCTGGACCACACCCATTTCTGATTTAATCCGAATACAGATAAGAACAGGAATAATTTGCAGGGTTCCCAGGCCAAGTCACGTGTTATCAACTTCCTGCCTAAAAAGCTGAATTTTCATGACCGGAAATACAGGCTGCTTTTGCGCTGAGCAGACCCATCAAACCCATCAATTTGTGAGCTTTTATTTATTAAGTTAAAAAACATTTTCAGTACAAAACTTAAATTTTGCCCTGCTCAACCATACTGAAATAACCCGATAAAGAAAATTACATTTCAAGAAATGGCAACTAAAAGTTAGACATGGCACAAACAAAATCCCCTGACTTGGCCTAAAAGAAGAAGAAAAAAATCAAATCCCTTGACTTCCCATGTCTGGAATAGACTTAATATTCCACAATACGCCTTTTCGACCAACAGGGAACGAGTTTTTGAACCGGTTCCATTCAGGATTCTTTTCTCCTTGGTGCCAGCTAACGAACTGGCCCATGTTTTCACCAGTTTTGAACAGAACCGTTGCAACCAAGGAGGAGTCATGAACGGAGGGTGTTGCACAATTCACAACAAGAGTAAACAATAGGAGCAAGATGGCGGTGTGCATCAATTACCTCTGAGCTTTTGTTTAATTATTGCAAATATTTTTTTTGCTCTGTTCCCTCTCCAAACTAATGACATGCCCACTGGAAAAATATATATTTTGGTTCCATTTGGGAACCAACTTTTCAGCTTCCGAACCAGTTTATTTTTGATCAAAATTTGAACATGCATGCAAACCGTGAGCTAAAGGTCACATGGCATGAAGTCAGCTTGGAGCACTAAGACAATCCAGTCTACCTTGGTGTTACTTGATCATTCCTTGGCATTCAAAGCACATCAAGCTTTAGGGGAAAGTCAGTTCCAGGAATACTCTTCAAAATCCGAGTACCTCAAAATGGGGATCCATTTTGATCCAACGACCATTTGATGAACAGCTCTGGCTCTCCGGTTCTCTGCTGCCAAATATGCCTGCCCAGTATGGGAATGCACAGCTCATGCAAAGATGGTCGAGTCTGTGCTGAACAGAAGTAGTCATTGCATCAGCAGGTGCATGAAATCTACATCTATCTATTGCCTGGTATCGCACCTCCTGATATCAGAAGAGCTGTAGCCAGGGCTCGAAATTAACTTTTTTCCTTTGTGTCCCCCAGTGGTCCCGAATTCTGTGTTGTATTGTCCCGAATGGAAGCAATAGTGTCCCCATTTTTTTCCTCTCTGAAATAACCAGTGGTTAATATTATCATATGAAGTTACTATTATATTTGTAACTATGCGATTTTGAACCCTTTATATCATTTTTACAATAAGTCACAAGACACAAGCGACACATGTCCTATACATCATCTACTTCAAAATTACAGTTATTGCATTTTCAGTTTATTAAACTTTGGCGATCTCACTGTATGAATAGATACCCATTTATTTAAAGGGGCCAACTAGCTCATTCAGAAAATGTTTCAACTCCCTACATCTGCAGTACACTTTAGTTGAAAATAAGACCCCTTTTATGTTCATTTCATCTACTTATACCTTGAATATCTGTTGGCACTTATAAGGCCAACTTATAATTTTCACCATTACCGTTATCCATTTTTATGAACTTTCCGTTATCCATTTTTATGAACTTTCGCTGCCGAAACGTGGGAGCAAATGTTAGCAACATCAGCATAGTGCCAGGTCCTAGCCTAGTTGTGCTGCTGACTGACTAAACTTTCTGAACTAGAAAGACACCAAGACAACTCACTTATTCTGTTGAACGGTATCTTCCGTCAGTATCATCCACATCATTCCTGTTGTATTTTATAACGTGTCTAACAGTGTTCATTAAGTTCATTCAGTTGCTAGCGTTGCCTGCAGACCAGGCGATGACACTTTGGATCCTGAAGGTCCCGGAGACGTTATGTCTGGGCTTTCAGTTTCTTCCCCGCGGTCGGTCCGCTTCAACCACTTAAGCATTTTTGTTCTGGCAAGAGTCGGCGCAGCGTGTGCGGTAGCAATTCCATTCCAAGTCCATATAATGCGGACTCCGGCCGAAGATTCTAGAACAGAATGCGCTGCTCTGTAGCCTACTGATGCAGGTGCATCGAAAGTGTAGCTACTATGTATTTTTCGCTGTTAACGTTTTAAAATTAAAATTGACAAATTAGGTGAATGTCTACGTATGTGTTATGGCTTTGTAAATAATATTAATGTAGAACTTTTTTTCTAGATCTATTTTTTTTCCATTTTCCCGGGATTGTCCCAGATATGATAATTTTGTGTCCCGATGACATTTTTTATGGTCCCTGGGACGTCAGGACACCGTTAGTTTCGAGCGCTGGCTGTAGCCAGCCAAAAAGAATGATTCAGGCAATCGAAAGATGAAAGACACCCCCTTTATGACCATCCCTTACCACCCTAGCATTTGAAATCACACAGAAGCTTTCTATCTTCTGTCCAACCCCTGGACTGCAGTGCATTGTCCAAAAGGGTTAAACTCTGGGAAAAGAAACTTGAGAAATCTCCAGAGGACAGTCATAGATCTATCGAGCCCTCAGAGAAACTGGTTCAGACTAACCTTGGATAACATGGCACAGTCTCAACGGATTGCAGGCATGCATGGGGAGATGCAAATCTAATATGGTGAAGTAGGGATACATTAAGGATGTGGCAAATAGTAATTGCAGACCGGGCCCCCAGACTATGAAACATCCCCCGAGCTGTGGCATGCTGCATAACACATGCACTGTAAAGGACCTGGCAAAAGGCAATGATGTGGCACTCAAATTTGCTCACGATTGGCAAGCAATTGCATGATGACACAAAACGGTTCAAAATTTGGTACCTGAACAAGAATAGAACCCGTTCCCTGTTGGTGGAAAAGGGGTATGGGAGATCGTGTCCTTGTGCGTCGCCTTCACCCCTACACTGAGGGCAAAAAAGGTGAAGATGATTTGCGAGGCAATAAGGTTCCTCAAGGAATTTTATCTGGAATGAAATTTGTCCAGGAAGTGGATGATGTGATAGGCTGTGTGAAATTTTTCACATACACGTGACATCACGCTAATTTTCCAACCTAGAAGTCTGCCATGTTGGATGATGACAACCACCAAGCTGGCGATGCTTCATGTGGGAGCTGCTGCAATGCTTTGTGATTTTCTTTTGATTTTATTGCCTTTGAAGTCAATGCCTACTTTGTGTGTGGGATATAATTGCAGTAATAATGTCGTGACAAAGAGAATGAGTTCTTCAGAATTCCCAAAATAATTAAAGACTGCGACAAAACAGATGAAGACCTGTCCAGAGAACACTATGCACTGTGGTTCAAAATCATAAATCGTAAGGACTTAACTGAGGAAAAAGCTAATTACACCCACGTGTGTGGTGACCACTTTATATCTGCTAAGAGTTCATTACTAATTAAAGCCATGTTTTCTACTGATTAAATTGAACTTGAGTGGTGTTTCTCAAGATCACTGAGAATGGTTTGCATGAGCATGAACAAAACACTCAGTCATCTTTTAATTGTTTGGTGAAAAAGACTACCCAGCCAGACACAAAGAAACTGTCAGAATCAAGGCTCTTAAGCCTTCATTCGTGCACTGGTTGTCCACAAGCTTTGTAGAACAAAATAGTTCACGATATCAAGGTAATCAATCACTAGTAATGAGGCTAAATCCTCTGTATAATCAGACAGCTTTAACATATACAGGTCAAAGCCACAAATGTCAACTTTTTCTCTGAATCTTGACTTGGCAGAGGACTCCAGAGAATCATATTCCGAGAAAGTCAGAGATGCACCACAGTTATTGCTCGCACGAGACGGCATTTTGGATTTGTTTATCATCCAATATGGTGGTGGGTGCAGACGTCACACTATTTTGGCACATGGTTGCACACAAAGAACTGACCTGAGAGAGGAAAGTGTCTACAAGTTCACCAAGAGCTCTGTGCTGTAACATTTTTGGGGAACACTGCAAAGATTAAGATGATTAGGTCCAACATCAGGTAACATGCATCCTTTCCATACAAATGGACAGAGCAGTTACAACGATATACATCTGAGACATCATTAATCCAGTCACCTGGTCATTTTACCTTGAGGATTATACAGATAAATCTACTGCCTTCTGCTGAGAGTGAACTCTAATAGTTACTGGTCTTGAGTGTTTTTCACTGCATACACAATATACCAGATGAGGTAGTGAGATATGCAGGCTCTCTGTGGATTGTTATTGGGCCTAGCGGACGATGGAGGGAAAGAAAACAAGCGAGGCTGTAGGGCCGGACTCCTGGCTAAACTCAGGAAACAACCTTACAAGCCTCCTCTTCCCAGCATATTACTTACCAACGCCAGATCCATGGTCCACAAAACAGATGAATTAGAACTGCTTCTTGCTGGGAACCGCTACGTCCATAACTGCTGTGTCCTGATCATAACGGAGAGTTGGCTTCACCCGCAAATCCCTGATGCTGCCATGCAGCTGGCACACCCCACCGCTGTGACAGGAACCGGGACTCGGGTAAGAGCAGAGGAGGGGGGCTCTGTGTTTACATGCATAATGACTGGTCTAATAACAGCACAATAGACAGCCACTGTTCTCCCGATTTGGAGTACATCAGTCAAATGGCGTCCTTTTTTTCTACCGATAGAGCCAACAGTAGTTACTGTGACTGCTGTATTGAGGTATTTCACTCACGTGACCAAGTCATGTGATGCTGCCATTTTGGACGGCACGGCTCGAATCAGTTTGAATGCGAGGAAGGCGACAAACGAAAAACATAAAAGAAAAAGGAGCGAGATGCAGAAAACACCTTCACTATCCAGCGACGTAGGGCATTTACAGGGCGAGCAGAGGGAGAGGCATTTGCAAAAATTGAGGTTAGCAGGCTTAGAGAATGACATTTACCTGCTTCCACCAGGATTGTTCACTGACGGCTAAGATTTGTTCACATTTTCATTTACTTTCGGTCCTCAGGATAAACAAAATGTTATTAAAATGTCATTGAAATAACTTCTTAGTCTGTTGAGACATGGCCCGTTATAAGTTTTTCCTTTACTGTATTTACTAGTTTACTGAGTGCGCTCCGGGGCTGGCCGGCCGGCCGGCTAGCTAGCGCTCCGGGGCTGGCCGGCCGGCCGGCTAGCTAGCGCTCCGGGGCTGGCCGGCCGGCCGGCTAGCTAGCGCTCCGGGGCTCGCTGGCTCAGTAAACTAGTAAATCCAGTAAAGGAAAAACTTGAGACTGAAAGGTTTTAACAGTCATCCAAATGACTGAACGTAAACATTGCTACAGTAACATACTAGCTACTGTTGTTGACATTAGCTAGCTTGCCGTCCAAAATGGCGGACACCGGGGCGTCACGTGAAATACCTCAATACATACCACCTGATGCTAATGCTAGCACAGCTCTCACACTCCTGCTAAATGCCATAAACAAGTAGCAGCATAGCCATCCCGACAGTGCTCATATTATATTATAGCCAGTGATTTCAATCAGGCTGAACTGAAATCAGTACTCCCAGCTTTTTACCAGCATGTGAAGTGCCTGACTAGAGGGAGGAACATTTTGGATCATGTTTATTCTAACATCAAGCATGCTTACAGAGCTATTCCCCTCCCTCACCTAGGCCAGTCAGATCACCTCTCCCTGCTGCTCGCCCCAGCATACACCCCCCTCAGATGGAGATCACCACCAGCCATAAGGACTCGAGAATGTTACTGTGGTGAAATGCATACGTCTTCCCTAATGAGAAACCCTGGATGACCACACGCTCCTCGGGGCCCGGGACTTAGCATTCAGTTCAGGTGGCAGAGCTCTGTATAGTGCAGCCTGAGCTGATCTGAAAAGAGGAATAAGGGATGCTAAGGCAGATTATAAGAGGAAGATGGAGAAACATCTCTTAGACAACAATCCATGGCAGGGCATACAGAGCATTACCAACTCAGGGCTCAACATTAACGGTTGTCTGCTTGTCCGGGACAAGTGATCCTTTATATCGGACAAGTTCATCGTCTCAGTTACTTGTCCGATCAGACAAGTGCCAAAATACGCCGATATTCGGGTTACATATCAAATTTATCAGTTTATTCACATGATTCCTGAAGCATCTCACTCGACATATTGTTTTGATGAACCACCGGATGTTTCTCTTCGGAAAGAGCGATGTGCGCATGCGCAATATTCCGCTTACGAAATCAGCCAATACCGCTTCGTGTATTTGAGCTGAAAAGTAAACGGTCATTTACCAGACCCTTCAGGATTTCGCGATGTTGCGATTTGCAACATCAACGCAAATTCAACCAATCCCCGTGAATTCAGGGCGGTGTTACAATTATATCCAATCACCACAACTTTCCTGCAAATTTGACCAATCGTTGGCGTCATCTTGAGGTGACGTCAACAAACTACCTTCTGCCTTACTTCCGTGTATACGTTCAAGAGAAGCAGCATGTGCGAGTCAGTGTTTATACAGGCTTAAATTCTGTTACTGAAAGTGTGTTATGTTTACAGTGAAGGACTGTGTGCACCTTACATTATCTTTTACTTAATACAAGAAATTAATGGATGCCAACATTTTTGCCAAAATGGTATTTTATTTTCCATTATTTAGGCAGCTTCAGCATCATACTGTGAGATTCTGTTCAAATTGTTTTTCTTCTATGAAGCCTGAGCCATTTATTTTATTAGCTTATAATTATTGTTTAATTTAGTCTTCAGGAGAGACTGCCTGCACACAGCACTAGTATTAATAGTTTTTTTTTTTTTTTACATGAAAGCTGAGGCATTTATATTATATTTTAAGCTAACTTCATGTTGTGCTGTGAGGTTCTATGCACTTTAACTTTTGAACCAACAGGTGCATTTGGATAAGTAAAGCCTATTTTTCTGCATTTTTGTAGTCCTGGTAATCTTTTATATTGGTAAAGTTGTTTATAGGACCATTTCGCAGTGTCTTTGTTTTTTAATAAATAGTTTTTCAGTAATAACTTAATATTTAACAATTCAACAATTTCTCGCAACTTTCACTTCCGACCACAATGTAATCACAACAAAAACCTAAAAAAACACTGCAACTTTCATCGCAACCATTAAATACCATACAGGAGCCACACTGAATAATTAGACAACAACAATTAAATCAGTGGAGGATATATATATTCAAAGTTAATAATTTAAAAATGAAAATAAATATATATAATTTTAATTTTCTGGTTTTCAATTTCTCATAAATAAATTAATGATTGATGGAGTCCAATTTGTTTCTGCAGTGAATAGATTTTTGTGTTAAAGTAATTCTGGTGAAATTAGTTTATTACAAGTAGTTTATTTGTGGTTTTTTTCCTCAAATTTTTCTTTGGGCAAGTCAACTTCACATTCGGACAAGTAAATTTCCTTTCAACTTGCCCGACAGGACAAGTGGTTTCAAAAGTTAATGTAGAGCCCTGCAACTACAGAGGCCGTGTAGTGACACCCAGAGGCTCAGATGTATCGCTAGCAGAGGAGCTGAACTGCTTTTTTGCACGCTTTGAGATACAACAACAGAGCCACTCCACCGCTGCCTGCACCAGCCCCTAGTCCCCCCACCGACTGTCAAGAAGCATGATGTGAAGCGGGTGCTCAGGGCAGTGAACGCTAGGAAAGCTGCTGGTCCAGACGGAGTGCTGGGGAAGGTGCTCAAGGCATGTGCTGACCAGCTCTCAAGAATTTCCACTTCCATCTTCAACCTCTCCCTGTCACAAGCTGTCCTCCCATCCTGCCTGAAATCATCCATAATCATCCCTGTTCCAAAGAAACCTACCACAGACACAGGGGTGATAGCGTTCCGGCGCCGCGCCGGATTTCCGGCGTACCGTGGCTGGGGAAAAAAAAATCTAGTTCGCCCATTGTCCTGTGTCATTCTGAGATGCGCAGATAGACAGTAAAGGGAATTCGCATTATATGGAACTAGTGGGAAAAAAGTGCCGTCACGGCACGAATTTGAGGGTCTAATTCGTGCCGTGACGGCACTTTTTTCCCACTAGTTCCATATCATGCGAATTTCCTTTACTGTCTATCTGCGCATCTCAGAATGACACAGGACAATGGGCGAACTAGATTTTTTTTTTCCCCCCAGCCACGGTACGCCGTAAATCCGGCGCGGCGCCGGAACGCTATCACCCCTGCAGACAGCCTCAAGGACTATCGCCCAGTCACTCTCACACCTGTCATTGCAAAGTGCTTTGAGAGGCTGGTTCAACATCATATCAAAGCAAGTCTCCCTCTCAGCTTTGACCTACATCAATATACCTACCGTGCAAACAGATCTACTGAAAACGCTATAGCCACAGCTCTACACACTGCCCTATGCCACCTGGAGCAGCAGGGGAGCTTTGTGAGAATGCTCTTCGTAGACTACAGCTCAGCTTTTAACACCATCATCCCAGACATACTAGTTGTCAAGCTGCTGGACTTAGGCCTTCCTTCATTCACCTGTTCCTGGATAAAGGACTTTCTGACAAATCTCCCCCAGACAGTGAAACTTGGCCTTCACTTTTCCTCCTCCCACACACTCAGCACCGGCTCTCCCCAGGGCTGCATGTTGAGCCCCCTACTCCATTTTCTTTACACACACACAGTTGCACCCCTGCCTACCCTGAAAACACCATCATTAAATTTGCCAACACCACCACCGTGGTTGGGCTGATCTCAAGAGGTGATGAGGTGAACTACAGGAACGAGGTCCTGAAGTTGACAGAGTGGTGCTCAACAAATACTGTTACTGAACACCTCAAAAACTAAAGAAATCATTGTCGACTTCAGGAAGAAGAGGGCTGACCTCACCCCCCGCTATATCAACGGCGACTGTGTAAAGAGGGTCAACACCTTCAGGTATCTCGGCACCCTCATATCTGCAGACCTCTCCTGGTCTGCAAACACCACGGCAGTTATCAAGGAGGCCCAGCAGCGATTACACTTCCTGAGGGTGCTCAGGAAGAACAACCTGGATAGTAAGCTGCTGGAGACCTTCTACAGATCCTGCATTGAGAGCCTGCTGACGTACTGTGTCTGTGTGTGATATGCCAGCTGCACTGAAGCAGACAGGAAGAGGCTGCAGAGAGTGGTTAAGACAGCGCGGAAAATCGTCATCCACCCTCTCCCCACCTTAGACGACATCTACAATTCTCGCTACCTCACCAGAGCAAGAAATATTGTTAAAGACAGTTTTCACTTGAGCCATCATTTGTTTGACCCTGCCGCCCTTTGGGAGGCGCTACAGGTGCATCAGGTCCAGGACTAACAGACTCGAGAACAGTTTTATCCCTAGAGCCATAACCCTGCTGAATGCTAACATGCACTAACCACACTCCTTGTTGACTCTTCCATATTATTTATTATCTATCATTAGTTATCTACCTCAATAGTGCAATAACAACAAATGCAATATGCACTTTTTTTTGTAGATGCATGTTGTGTGTTGTATGTTTTGGGTACTGTTCTATTTTATGTAGTCTTGTGTGTGTGTTTTTTTTTTTGGCCCATTCCTACGTGGTCTTGTTCTATTTTTATGTGGTTAGCTTTTAATTTCGTTGTACTTGGTACAATGACAAATTCTGATTCTAATAACTAAGCGCTAACCAGCTAATCATCTTCCCAAAGTCCACTAACACAAAGCTAGACTCGGTTTAGGACGTGACTCAGCTTTATGCATCTCCTGTAGACGGTCTGAACAGTGCAGTAAACATTTTTCAGGTTTAGCTCAACAAACGCGCACCTGCACAGACCACCCAGGATGCGTGTAAATCATCCGGTGTTAATAATTTCTCGGCCACGCGCCGAAGCTCTCCTGACATGAACGCGGCCATGTTGTCGCTCATCAACTTCCGACTGTTAACTTCAAATTAAACCTCATTTCCTCCATCACATCTAGGACAGTATTAATATCGGACATAAACAGAGCCACGTTTACCGAATTAACCACAGACACCTTGCAGTAAATTGTTTTAAACTTTAAATTAATGCGATGGTTTAATTTCGCACTTACAGGCATGTCGTTGGGGTGCGAAGCCGCGGTGAAAAGAGGGGTCAGGCGGAAATACGTAACTCATATCGATGGGACTGTACAGGGGCCGGAAATGCTTCTGCAGCCATTTTCCTTTTAAAAGTCCCGATAAATTCTTTAGAATATTACAACAGGAGCCAAAAGTACTCCTGCGGCTATTTTTAGGGTTTTTTTGTGCATAATTTTACCTGTATTTTTTTTGTTCGGCTCGCTAAATGTATATTAAAGCCCAAACAACAAAATACAATAACAGGAGCCGAAAGTGCTCCTACGGCCATTTTCATTTTAAAAGTCCCACGAGTTTGCTTTAGGGTTGTTTTACAATCAGGGTACGCAAGCTAAAAATCACATTTAACACTTATCTTCAATATCAAAAGGCTTGACTAAATAAACTTGGTTGTTTATTGTAGCCCTGTGATAGCTCTATTTACCATGCAAAAAAAAAAATGGTGATAACGTTATTTTTGGTGAATGTATGGCAATATATGTCATATTTAGCAAAATTACTCGTGTCATTTAGAAAAAGTGCTTTTCTGACCACAGGTAGCTCCAAAAGGGATGCACTTAAATCATTCTTTATACCATAAAACAAATATTTGGTTCCATATCATTGGAAACATAGTTAAGTTTTAATGTTGAATCTCAGTAAGTTTTCAGACTATTTTGATCAAATTAGTATGTAATTGTGTCTCTCCGAGACAACTAATTTTTCAATATAAAACAACATATCTAAAATGATTTTCATCCTAAAATGTGGTCAAGATATTGGGACATAAATATTAGAGACAACTAACATAAAGCTACAGCCTTATATTTAAAAGCACTATGGATAGGGTGACCAGATTTCCCTAGTCTGAAACCGGGACACTTTTGCACGCGACCATGCTCGTGCACGCACACCTTTTTTTTACGTAAACGTGACACTCGGAGAGGTGCTCTTATAATTTTGTTGAAGCTCACATTTATCAACATCTCACATGAAATAAAACAAACAGGCATTTTGTTATCTAGTAGCATGGTGGTATACAGATCAGTTAAATTATGGTCAGACAACAGATTTTGTAATGGCTGAGAATAGGCCAGGCTATGTCCATAGGCCAAATTTAAACTGATTTATTTCACCTGTTTGTGAGAACACCAAGAAGAATGCATATGCACATGTAGGCTATATCTCTAAAATTGTATGCACTATAGCATGAACTTAAAAAGTAGATATGTGACCTAGGTCAGAATCAACCTTACTAACCATTCCCCACAACTGAATGAATAAAGCAAGAAGATGTGTACAAACGTGAACACTTTAATGGAAGGTGCAACAAGCTGTTCAACACAACAATATGGCCAAACTGTCAGAATGGTATGTTAAACAGAAACAAAAAAAAGAGACAAGTGATTTGAGAACATATACCTACGGAAGCCGAGAGAGGCCCTTCATATAATCCTTTTTTTTAATTCACCTTGTTATCCCGAGATAACAACATAATTAATTCAGGATCTCGAGAACTAATTCGAGATCTCGAGAAAACAAAACCGTTATTGAGGTTTTTCACCCACGTGACCAAGTCATGTGATGCATCGTTAGGCTGCCATTTTGGACGTCACGGCTCGAATCAGTTTGAATGCGAGGAAGGCGACAAACGAAAAACATAAAAGAAAAAGGAGCAAGATGCAGAAAACACCTTCACTATCCAGCGACGTAGGGCATTTACAGGGCGAGCAGAGGGAGAGGTATTTGCAAAAATTGAGGTTAGCAGGCTTAGAGAACGACGTTTACCTGCTTCCACCAGGATTGTTCACTGACGTACGGAAGTACACGAAGCCCTCGTCTTTACCTGACTTCGGCCCACATGATCTGTATACCTATGTCGTTAAAAACCCAATCGCCATACACAGGTATTGATCTGAAAGCGTATAAGAGTTTAGATACCTACAAATATTTTGTGTCAGGCTGGGTAACATGCCTACATCAGCGGGTCGTCCCTGGAGCCGGTGGTCGCCATCTTATTACACCTAAGGTTTGTTCACATTTTCATTTACTTTCGGTCCTCAGGATAAACAAAATGTTATTAAATGTCATTGAAATAACAACTTCTTAGTCTGTTGAGACATGGCCCGTTATAAATTTGCTGTTACCAGGCAATGACCAAGAACTGTATTATTAGGGTCGGTGTCTGTGTTGTAGCAGTGTACTAGCAGCTAGCTGTTAGCACGAGCTGCTAGCTGTTAGCACGAGCTGCTAGCTGTTAGCACGAGCTGCTAGCTGTTAGCACGAGCTGCTAGCTGTTAGCACGAGCTGCTAGCTGTTAGCACGAGCTAATGTCAACAACATAGTAGCTAGTATGTTACTGTAGCAATGTTTACGTTCAGTCATTTGGATGACTGTTAAAACCTTTCAGTCTCAAGTTTTTCCTTTACTGTATTTACTAGTTTACTGTAATTATGATCCGGCAGCTATTTACACCGGATCCAGTGTAAATAGCTGCCGGAGCGCACTCCGGCTTGCTCCCCCTCAAATTAAGCAGCGCGCTCCGGCTTGCTCCCGGAGTGCTCCGGCCGAGGTTCCGGAGCGTGCTCCGGCTTGCTCCCCCTCAAATTAAGCAGCGCGCTCCGGCTTGCAAAGCACTGCAACTATTGTTCTTCTATGTATTTCTTCTCCTTAATCTTATTATTCCTACGCAAATTTCGATTTCGAATAACTCAATAACCGTATGTCGCACACAGACAAACAATATATCAAAACGTGCGGCTCGATCGGACTCGCTATGCTATTACTTTTCTCTACAGAATACGATTTTTTCGCAAAAAAAAAAAAAAATCGCCCAAAAAACCCCCATTCATTTCTATGGAATTAATTGAAAAAAAAAAAAAAAAAAGCACTTTTTCAAACATCCGCTGCTCTGGCATGCTTTCACCTAGAGACTAGGGCTGGGTATCACCAGATACCTCACGATACGATGGCGATATTTTGCCCACGATAACGATAATATCACGATACAGCGATTCTGCGATAATCGATATGTTGCAAGAAATTTCAACCACATCACGATATGTGTCACTGAAGAAAATCAGAATTTATTGACCACTGTAAAATTACATTTCACATACATAACTACACAGACAATGTTTACGTTCAGTCATTTGAATGACTGTTAAAACCTTTCAGTCTCAAGTTTTTCCTTTACTGTATTTACTAGTTTACTGTAATTATGATCCGGCAGCTATTTACACTGGATCCAGTGTAAATAGCTGCCGGAGCCGACGTCCGAGGTTCCGGAGCGCACTCCGGAACCTCAGACGTCGGCTCCGGCAGCTATTTACCTGTACAGGGCTTAATTTGAGGGAGAGCAAGCCGGAGCGCGCTCCGGAACCTCGGACGTCGGCTCCGGCAGATATTTACCTGTACAGGGCTTAATTTGAGGGGAGCAAGCCGGAGCGCGCTCCAGAACCTCGGACGTCGGCTCCGGCAGCTATTTACACTGGATCCGGTGTAAATAGCTGCCGGATCATAATTACACTAAACTAGTAAATACAGTAAAGGGAAAAACTTGAGACTGAAAGGTTTTAACAGTCATTCAAATGACTGAACGTAAACATTGCTACAGTAACATACTAGCTACTATGTTGTTGACATTAACTAGTGCTAACAGCTAGCTGCTAGTACACTGCTACAACACAGACACCAACCCTAATAATACAGTTCTTCATCATTGCCTGGTAACAGCAAATTTATAACGGGCCATGTCTCAACAGACTAAGAAGTTATTTCAATGACATTTAATAACATTTTGTTTATCCTGAGGACCGAAAGTAAATGAAAATGTGAACAAACCTTAGGTGTAATAAGATGGCGACCACCGGCTCCAGGGACGACCCGCTGGTGTAGGCATGTTACCCAGCCTGACACAAAATATTTGTAGGTATCCAAACTCTTATACGCTTTCAGATCAATACCTGTGTATGGCGATGGGTTTTTAACGACATAGGTATACAGATCATGTGGGCCAAAGTCAGGTAAAGACGAGGGCTTTGTGTACTTCCGTACGTCAGTGAACAATCCTGGTGGAAGCAGGTAAACGTTGTTCTCTAAGCCTGCTAACCTCAATTTTTGCAAATACCTCTCCCTCTGCTCGCCCTGTAAATGCCCTACGTCGCTGGATAGTGAAGGTGTTTTCTGCATCTCGCTCCTTTTTCTTTTATGTTTTTTGTTTGTCGCCTTCCTCGCATTCAAACTGATTCAAGCCGAAGTCCACTACATGTCCAAAATGGCGGTCACGTTTACGAAGGTCACGTGACTGAAAAGGGTCTATACTCTTGAATAGCTCTTCTTCATGACGACAACCGGAAGTGTACCAACACGATGGGGCATGTAGCGCCACCTGTGGCTCGGGTGCACAATGCACCTCATAACAATAGCTCGATTTAAACACTGCATGTAGGATTGGATTTCTCTGGCACCCCTGCTGGGACCCTTTGCTCGATTACTGACAGTAGCTCGATTTGGATGTGCATGTAAACGTAATGAATGTGTTTACCTAACTGATAGGATTTACAGTTTTTCAATGAGAAGCCTCAAAGTGAGGAGAGCACAGGTGAGCGGCCTCATTGACTCCCATTATAAACGTGGCTGAAAAGTCACTCGTTTTTAACTTGCTGTAGCGTCCTCATTTTTTACACTAGGGACAAAAAAAATACATCTGTGTGTTCAGGCGACCCTTCTAGCGCTCACTGTGAAAGAATTTTGTTAATAGTTGCTTTCGTTTTCGAGTTATTCATCCTGAGAAAAAAACAGCAGAAATCTGACAAGATCTTGTGGGTCTTAGCGTTCCTGCTCAGGCCTGTCGCCATGCCGACTGGGGCCAGTGAGGGAGCGCGGGGGGGGGGGCCCTGCTGTCTCAAGCACACACATAAATCATGGCATTGTAGCTTCATAGCAGGTCACACATTCACGGCCAGCGAACATGCGTGACCGAATTGCTTCGCGCACTGCATCCTCTCACAATTTCCCCCGGGGAATTGTCCGGTCTAGTTTTCTTTATCATGCCCCAGACTCTCTCCACTGGAGTAGTTCGTCCTATAGAATCACAAAACTTTCTCCACCATTCTTAGCCTTCCTTATGGTTTTCCTTACAACCGCTTGAGACTTCTTAAATTCAATTAAATTTTGGAAATTGTGCATTCTTTTCAAGACTCTAAATGCTTTGTTCCTATCTTTTATTGCTTTTTTGCATTCATTAGACCACCATGGAACTCTCTTATGGCCCTTTTCCACTACCCTTTTTCAGCTCGCTTCAGCTCACTTCAGCCCGACACGGCTCGCGTTTCGACTATCTCAGAGCACCACGACTCAGCTCGCTTCAGCCCTGCTCAGCACCCAAAACTCGCACCATTTTGGAGTAGGGCTGAAGCGAGCCAAACCGAGCCGAGTGGGGCTAGGGGCGTGAGCAGACACTCCCCTGTACACTGATTGGTGAGGAGGAGTGTCCTCACATGCCCACACACGCCCCACGAGCACGCTGGGATTTGTAAACACCGTAAACCCGGAAGAAGAAGAATTACGAATTACGAGAATTTCTGAAGCCTTATGCGCCTCACCTCATCTATATGCTCTTGCCAGTATCTGTTGGCGTTGTCGGTGACAACAAGCCACAGCACCAAGACCAGCAACACTAACGACTCCATGTCCTCCATGTTTATTGTTTACTATCCGGGTCGTGAGACTACCGCTTAAAAGATCACTGATGTCACTGTTTGCGCCGCCTAACGACATCACGTGACGTCCACCCACTTTCGCTAACTCCACCCAATGTGTCCACCCACTTCCAGCCAGCACGGTTCAGCGCGGTTGTAGTTGAAATGCAACTCCAACAGCCCCACTCGGCTTGACTCAGCCCAACTCAGCCGCGTTTGTAGTGGAAAAGCGGCACTAGTTACTTTGAGGCGCTGTACCTCTTGCATTCTCTTGCTCACTTCACATCCTCTGTAGGCAGAGCCAGGGCTCGAAATTAACTTTTTTTCTTTGTGTCCCCCAGTGGTCCCGAATTCTGTGTTGTATTGTCCCGAATGGAAGCAATAGTGTCCCCATTTTTTTCCTCTCTGAAATAACCAGTGGTTAATATTATCATATGAAGTTACTATTATATTTGTAACTATGCGATTTTGAACCCTTTATATCATTTTTACAATAAGTCACAAGACACAAGCGACACATGTCCTATACATCATCTACTTCAAAATTACAGTTATTGCATTTTCAGTTTATTAAACTTTGGCGATCTCACTGTATGAATAGATACCCGTTTATTTAAAGGGGCCAACTAGCTCATTCAGAAAATGTTTCAACTCCCTACATCTGCAGTACACTTTAGTTGAAAATAAGACCCCTTTTATGTTAATTTCATCTACTTATACCTTGAACATCTGTTGGCACTTATAAGGCCAACTTATAATTTTCACCATTACCGTTATCCATTTTTATGAACTTTCCGTTATCCATTACCGTTATCCATTAACGTTATGTCTGGGCTTTCAGTTTCTTCCCCGCGGTCGGTCCGCTTCAACCACTTAAGCATTTTTGTTCTGGCAAGAGTCGGCGCAGCGTGTGCGGTAGCAATTCCATTCCAAGTCCATATAATGCGGACTCCGGCCGAAGATTCTAGAACAGAATGCGCTGCTCTGTAGCCTACGGATGCAGGTGCATCGAAAGTGTAGCTACTATGTATTTTTCGCTTTTAACGTTTTAAAATTAAAATTAACAAATTGGGTGAATGTCTACTATGTGTTACGGCTTTGTAAATAATATTAATGTAGAACTTTTTTTCTAGATCTATTTTTTTCCATTGTCCCGGGATTGTCCCAGATATGATAATTTTGTGTCCCGATGACATTTTTTATGGTCCCCGGGACGTCGGGACACCGTTAGTTTTGAGCGCTGGGCAGAGCTGTGTTCCCCCCAATTACTACATTTCAACTTTGCGTCCTTATCACACTGCCCATATTTATGCTCTCCACTGCACTTACTACACCTTTGTTTCCCCTTACATACTGCAGCTATATGTCCAAACTTTTGGCACTTAAAGCATCTTAGTGGTGGTGGGATATATATCTTTACTTCATAACTCATGTATCCTATGAATACCCTCTCAGGAAGTTTTTCTTCAAATGTTAGCACAATTGAAAGGCTATCGGTTATAATTCCACCTCGTCTTGTTTTCAGCCGCTTTGCTTCCTTTACCTTGGCATTAGTTATATTTTCTTTGACATCATCCACTGATTCCCTTAACGGGATCCCTGAGATTACACCCCTTACAGGATTGTCAAACACCACCGAACACTTGACTTTGTTACCATTTATTTTATTAACTTTGATTGCATTTCTTTGCTGCTCTTCATCCTTATATGTAAATCAGTAGACAACCATTTCTTAATTTTTTGGCACTTCTTACCTCACCAAACTCCCTATGCAGTGCTTTGGTTAGTTTTATTGGACTCCACTCGTCAAATGTAGATCCCTCATTAATCAATCTTACAAACACTTTATACTCCACTCTACTCCTTTCCACAACATTAGGCATACACCTTTCCTCCTCATTACTGTTATTTGTTTTCTCCTTTTTTTTCCGCTTTTTACCCTTAGTTATCATCCATGGTTCATAACTCCCGCTTTCTTCCATTTCCTCACACTCACTTCCCTTTGCAAACTTCTGACCATTCCCAGTCCGGTTGTCACCAACCGCCTTTACGACACTTCCTCCACTCGTCTCAGCCATCCAGCCCGCTCCCACCACACTCAGGCTGAAAGTCACGCCGGCTGAGCCGTAAAGAGCCCACTTCCGGTAACCGTGCATAATTTTACCTGTTCCCCCCATAGATTTACATAGAAGACTAGATTCCACACCGCGTATAGATAGTTTTCACTAACGTCACGGCATTCCTTGCGGTTGATTCTCGCAAGCCACAGATTTCTCCTTTATATGCTGAGTTTCTTTGTTTGCTCCCGTAGTGGGAATTCCATAAAAGCTCCGCTTGACTTCATCATCTGACCTATTACGACAGCCGTGAATACAACAGGTGTGCACCATTGCTAGCTTTAAATAGTAGTAATGTAACTATAAATGTAAATAATATATAAATGAATGTAACTCGCGCGCTACAACGTGTGCTCAGTGACCCGTACGGTAAACTAGCCCTCCAAGATGGCCGCCACCAGGGAATCCCCGACTCTGTGACGTCATGTGAAAACTATCTATTCCAGAACGTCCGCACAGGGCGGCCATCTTACCACAGACAAGGGGTATGAAGACTTACACAAGCACAGCACTCACATTATGATTTACAGGAAATCAAATTACTGACTTTGATGACAAGATGATGTGTGTGTCTGTTTTAATTGTAGATGTTTATATCAGTATGTTTAGTTTTATTTTAACTGCACATTAGAGCCTAGTCAAATGAAATTTCAATCTTCTGTGCTAACATATATTGACTTTGACATAATCAGTTTTGAATGTTCTTTGTAAATGTAAAGATATCTTTTTATCCTTGGAAATATAACCACATGTGATTGATTAAATGCTTTTTTTGCCACAAACTACCGTGATTCGCTGTCACTGTTTTATACTATTACTTACTCGGGCAGTGCATTTGTTATTATGCTATGATGTGAGTTTACATTTATTATTATGCTATGATGTGAGTGCATTAGGTTTTTGAGGTGGATGAAGTATATTTCTGAAGTTTCAGAAGTGAGTAAGCTGTTTATTTAACTTTAGCTTCCCCTACGGCCCTATCACATGTAAAAATATTTTCACTAAAAATTGGAAATAAATTGTATGGTTATTTGTCCTAAGGCCGCAGTTATCCATAAGTATGCAGTGTTAGGCTTCTCACAGCATAGGAATTTCAGCATGCATCCTGTCTTACAGTCTGTAGTATACTGAAATATTTTCGCCAAGCTATGCGTATTTTTTAAAACATAAAATGATTATTCATCATTAATATCATAAACACATACTTCCGTTTGTTTTGTTTTTTTTAAATAACAAACCAAACTGTTTGAATATCGATTGAAATTTGAGGAAGTTACGGTCATCTGAAAAGTACATATCGCTACCAACACAATGTAATGGGTAAGCCAGCTGTCTGAGGTAAGATGGCCGCCATGTGCGGACGTTCGACTTCGTTGACGGGCAACGGGGACGAGGCATCTAGTCTTCTATGTAAATCTATGGTTCCCCACTATCTAAATGCATAATTTGAAACATTACAATAACAGGAGCCAGAAGTACGCCTGAGGCTATTTTCATTTTAAAAGTCCCATAAGTTGGCTATAGGGGGTTTTTTTTCCTCCAAAACTTTATTTAGAACTTAGACGGCACTGCATCACATACAGGCATGCTTCTGTATTGGAAATCATAAAATGGGCTCAGGAATATTTCCAGAGAATATTATCTGTGAACACAATTCACCATGCCATCCGCCGTTGCCAGCTAAAACTCTATAGACCCCTTTCAAATGACGTCACTGCGCCGCGAGATTTTGTTAGGCGCCATATTGGAAGACCAAGTACATGCACTCACAATATAAAACAAAGTACGAGCAAGAGTAAAGTGACACAATGGATGATAATTCGGGTTATGTGAGTACATTACCAGTTGCAGAAAGGGCACGGTATGTGGAGAAACTGGCTGTGATTGATGGGTTTGACCCATATGATAAGACTCAGAAAAAATTATGTGAATCCAAGCACACAGTTTAACGCAAAAGTTCGTTTATATCCCGACCTTGTCAGCTGTCAGATTTATGTTAATGGACCCGGTAAGCTGGTAAATAATTTTTTTTTTTTTCTTTACCAAATTCTAACAGAAAACGAGAGCGCCCGAAAGGGAAAACCGAGCCAAGCCGCCTCACGGCTGTAATGCAAATTGCTTTCCTCCTCGGTATACAAGTGCGCTTCCATGACAGGGAAAAAGAAACTACATTCTGCCGCCTATGTAGTCCCCTATTTAAACAAATAGGAGTCATTCAGGATTCAGCCATGTTTTTGCTCCGTGCTTTTACTTGACCAAAGTTATACAGTATTATGAGCTTTAAATTGCATAAATAAAACCATTTGGTGAAACTTTGAAGAAGAGATCGTACTGGTTTAAAGTTTTTACCGAATGTTTTCATGTCGACTCCAATTAATATACTAGTAGAATCGATGACTAGTTTAGTAGGCCAAAACTTTTTTCAATTTTTGACTGTACCAACCTGAAAAAACTTGCGACAGTCAAATGGAAAAAAAGCAAGCTGGTCATGTTGTACTGGACTAATCTATGACTGATGAGTATAGTAAGTGATACTAGTACTGATACAATAAAACAGATGACTGTAATCTGGTAGGCAGCAAAATTTATATTATTTCTCCATGTCAGATACATAAGGAGGACCGGACACCAATTCTGCCATCTGTTTGCTACCCAGACATTGTAAACTATTTGTTGTTTACACCCAGTGCCTACACTGCTGATGACTTGAAAACCTACAAAGGGCTACAGGCTTACAATTATGTTATTAGTGGCTTGGTTCGTGATATTACAGCTGTTATTAAGAATAACCTACACATAGTTATTATTATTAAATTGTAGAAGTCTGGGAGGCTTGCTCCTCATACAGTTATCAACTTGAGGCCAATTTAGCATGTTTTAAATCTGAATTTCTTGCGTTTGCTTACCTCAAAGTGTCCGCAGATCATGCACAGACTTATCCATTATATCCACAGTTTTTTGCCAAGTCTCACACAGGTTTCTTTCAAGTCTACCGTTGGGCCAATAAATCATAAATAAAACAGCTCAGATTTGTTTGTTTAAGTCGTTTGCCACTCCACTTTATTCTCATGGGTTCACATACCGCTGCCGTTATCAGGAGTTTGTTGGTCTTCCAAAATGGTGCAGGGTCTGTTTACTTCCGGTTTCGGGTGACGTCAGTGAAAGGGGTCTATAGTTCAAAGAAGAAGCCATATCTAAACATGATCCAGAAGCGCAGACGTCTTCTCTGGGCCAAGGCTCATTTAAAATGGACTGTGGCAAAGTAGAAAACTGTTCAGATGAATCAAAATTTGAAGTTCTTTATGGAAATCAGGGATGCCGTGTCATTTGGATTAAAGAGGAGAAGGATGACCCAAGTTGTTATCAGCGCTCAGTTCAGAAGCCTGCATCTCTGATGGTATGGGGTTGCATTAGTGCGTGTGGCATGGGCAGCTTACACATCTGGAAAGATACCATCAATGCTGAAAGGAATATCCAGGTTCTCGAGCAACATATGCTCCCATCCAGACGACGTCTCTTTCAGGGAAGACCTTGCATTTTCCAACATGACAAGGCCAAACCACATACTGCATCAATTACAGCATCATGGCTGCATAGAAGAAGGGTCCGGGTACTGAACTGGCCAGCCTGCAGTCCAGATCTTTCACCCATAGAAAACATTTGGCAAATCATAAAATGGAAGATATGACAAAAAAGACCTAAGACAGTTGAGCAACTAGAATCCTACATTAGACAAGAATGGGTTAACATTCCTATCCCTAAACTTGAGCAACTTGTCTCCTCAGTCCCCAGACATTTACATACTGTTGTAAAGAGAAAAGGGGATGTCTCACAGTGGTAAACATGGCCTTGTCCCAACTTTTTTGAGATGTATTGTTGTCATGAAACTTAAAATCACCTAATTTTTCTCTTTAAATGATACATTTTCTCAGTTTAAACATTTGATATGTCATCTATGTTCTATTCTGAATAATATATGGAATTTTGAAACTTCCACATCATTGCATTCTGTTTTTATTTACAATTTGTACTTTGTCCTAACTTTTTTGGAATCGGGGTTATAATCAATATTCAGCAGTGTAATTGGTCTCAGGTTATCTAGTATTCTTTTATCTTTACCAGACTTTGGAATGAGCGTAATTACACCTTGTTTCATGCTAGACATCAGTTCTTTCTTCTCTATACACTCTCAAAGTTTTAGACAATAAATTCCTTAAATCTTTCCAAAAGAATTGATAAAAATTGGCAGTAAGCCCATCAGTGCCTGGCGATTTGTTTGAAGCCATCCTCAAAATAGCTGAGTCTAGTTCCTCAATTTTAATATCAGCTTCACAAATATCTTTAAATGATTCCTCAAGGTTCTTAATTTTAAAGTTATACATATCTACCAAGGAGTAATTTGAGGTATACAACTTAGAATAAAATGTAAAAACCTCTTTTTATTATCCCTATGATCTTTGCTTTCTATTACCATTTATCATTAGAGCTGTAATTGAATTTCTCACTTGTCTGCTCTTCTCTAAATTACTAAAATATGAGGAATTTTTTCACCTGCCTCAGTCCATTTTGCTTGTGATCTTATAATGGCACTGTGCTTTTTCAAGACAAAGGTGATCTAATTTGACTTGTAACCCCATTAACATTTTTTTCTGTTTCATTTAGTTCAGGTTTACTACAGCGCAGACATATCCCTAAGTAGGTTGCTTTCATACTCCCTTCTTTTCCTGTTAAGATCTTTACTAAAATTAATAGTAAATACCCTAATTTTGAATTTGAGAAATTCCCATTTACCAATGTCACTATTGATGGCTTCATCATTTCCAATATCCCTTATTATTTCTTTTATCTTTTCACAACATTTCTCATCCTGTAAAGTTTGCTTTAGTTTTCAGCTTCTTATTTTTGCATAATTTTACTTGGGTTTCCCCCAGCTATCTCAATGTATATTAAAACGCAAACACAACAATATTACAGCAGGAGTCGGAAGTACTCCTGTGGCCATTTTCATTTTAAAAGGTTTTTTTGTTTTTTAAATTGTGCATAATTTTACCTGGGTTTTTTCCTCCCAGCTATCCAAATGTATATTACAGCCCAAACAGCACGATACAACAACAGGAATCAAAAGTACTCCTGTGTCCATTTTCATTTTGAAAGTCCCACGAGTTTGCTTTAGTTTTCAGTTACTTATTGTGCATAATTTTACCTGTTTTGTTTTTTCAGCTATCTAAATGTATATTAAAAGTGCAAACAACACAATATTACTACAGCACTGGTCCCACAAAAGTCCTGCAAGTTTGCTTTAGTTTTTTCCTAAGTATAAACAAGAAAATGAATGACCATAATGATTCAGAGGAACTTCAGATGAACAAACTGGTCTTTTCAGAAATGCTAGCCTACTGAAAGAAAAGCACTTGTTCACTCATTTGTGAAATGGAATTTCCTTCTTTCGTAACCGCGAGTCCATACAACATGTGCAATTGCACAAAACTAGCTGGAATTTTTAATGTTGCAATTTTTAAATCAGCGCTAATCAAAACTTTAGTTTCCAGCTTTGGATGTTGTCCACCCATTCTGACTGTCTCCTTCCTCTTCATCACTTGGCACAAATCTCACCCTCAATAGTTGTCAGGACCAGATTGCCATCTCTCCATTTCCAGTGCTCAAATTTGGTCAGCTGCTTCTTCTTCTTTATCATCTCCAGAAGACCTTTCTGGCACTCCAATGATTTCCCTTACCCACTCATTAATTTTCCTTTGTCTCCAGCTCACTCTCAGAACTCGTCTCCACAACCATAATTCAAAAGCTTGCATCATTTTTTCTCAATGTCCAGCTTTCACAGTTGTACAGAGCAATGCTCCAGATAAGAGACTTTGCAAGATTCACTTTCAACTTCAAACTCAGGTCGTTGGACTTCTATAATTCCACAAGGTCTGCTGTTGCTCTTCTTGCTCTTCCTAGTCTGATCTTAATCTCTGTTTCACTGTCTGCCTCTGGTGTGATGCAAGATCCAAGGAACTTGAACATGTCCACATTTTCAATCTCATCATCCTCAATCTTGATCTTTCCCTTCCCATGTCTTACCATTGTGTTGTAGTCAAGACCACCTAAACCAAGACCAAGTCATAACCAACACCAGAGTGTATCGAGACTGAGACAAGACTAAGACTTTGAGGTATTGAGATCAAGTCAAGACTAAGACCAAGGCAGGGTGAGATCAAGTCAAGACCAGACCAGTGGGTGTGAAGGGGCGGGGAGGGGTGACAGCCATTTACAGTAATGAAAATTTCAAATTAGCAATAAGTGATATCCTCACAGTTATGGTCTTGAAATAAAATCCCGAGTCCTCTATGTCCGAGGCCAAGACAAGACTGAGTAAAAATGTGGTCAATTCCTTCAAAAAGTGGTTTTGATACCAAGACTGGTCTCAAATACTACAACACTATCCTATCATACGACTTGTCTTTGAATTGTTGATCATGAGTCCTTGCTCAGGCGGCACGGTGGTGTAGTGGTTAGTGCTGTCGCCTCACAGCAAGAAGGTCCGGGTTCGAGCCCAGCGGCCAGTGAGGGCCTTTCTGTGCGGAGTTTGCATGTTCTCCCTGTGTCCGCGTGGGTTTCCTCTGGGTGCTCCGGTTTCCCCCACAGTCCAAAGACATGCAGGTTAGGTTAACTGGTGACTCTAAATTGACCGTAGGTGTGAGTGTGAATGGTTGTCTGTGTGTATGTGTCAGCCCTGTGATGACCTGGCGACTTGTCCAGGGTGTACCCCGCCTTTCGCCCATAGTCAGCTGGGATAGGCTCCAGCTTGCCTGCGACCCTGTAGAACAGGATAAAGCGGCTAGAGATAATGAGACGAGATAAGTCCTTGCTCCTTGTTCACTATTCTAAGCTGTTCTTCCATGTTACTTAGATGATGGTCACACTACAGTTTGCAATGCTTTGCGATGGGTTATCGAGGAGAATGAGCCATTTTGCCTGAGCTTCAGGAAGTATTCCCAAATCTATCTGCGAATATTCACAGCTTAGTTTGCTGACAAAAACATTGCCACCAAATTTCAATTCATGCATTGAAATTTTCCACAATGTTTTTTGGCCATTCATGAGGCAGAGACGCACCAAAAAACAACTCATGAAGCTCGGAGAACATTCACCGTGCATCACACAATTGGTGGTTATGTTATAAATTTTTCATCACCAAGTATACAAATATACAGCTCGTATACAAAGTATACACAGCTCGCAATGGGTTTGTGAATGCAAACCCATTGCGAGCTGTAGTGTGACCAGGGCCTTAACTCTTCCTTGTTGTTGGCAATTCTTCTCTTCTTCTTTAATGTTCTGCCTGATGGCAGGTCCACTCCGACAGCTTCAACCATCAAAGTTTCTATGGAAGGATTACAGTAGTGGTTTCCCGTTACCGTCTACTGGATTATTATAGAGGTTTTCTCCATGCAACCATTCACACCTTTGGATAATTTAGAGTAGCCAGTTAACCTAATTGCATGTCTTTGGACTATGGGGGAAACCGGAGCACCCGAAGGAAACCAACACAGACACGGGGAGAACATGCAAAATCCACACAGAAAGGCCCCCGCTGGCTCCTGGGCTCGAACCCAGAACCTTCTTGCTGTGAGACGATAGTGCTAAACACTACACCACCGTGGCACCCCGTTGTTGGCAACTCGACCTGGGAAAGTGGTTGGTCTGTAGCGTGCTTGCTGACCGTCAAGCGAACGAATCACTAATCAGCTCAGTTTCGGTTCGTTTGGGTGATTCATTCGTTCTAACGGTTGCTCTGTGAGGAAATGGCGACCCCTGCTGGTGCATTCTTTCACAGTCCGCTCTGTGCTCTTTCACTCCCTCTAATGGAGCGCGCGCCTCTCCCTTCCTACGTAAGCCTCCGGGAACTCGGTAAAGGAAAAGTTTCGAGAGAAAAACGTTGCCATTCTACGTGTGTGGATGGATATGGCCTTCAGCTGAAGAAAAACTGGCGAAATGCCGAGGAATCCTGACAATAACTAAAGGAAAAGTGGAACAGGCAGCGAGTCCGTGATTTTCTCTTTCGTTTAATGTAAAGTTTTAGCTGGAGGAACAGGAGTAACGAAGAGAAACGGAATTTACCGGCGACTTTTTCCGTTTCTTAAAAAAAAAAAATAATAATAAAGGACACGACACTAAACACCAAATGGACCTTAATCTGACGTTAATCATTTGACTTGCGTGTGTTGAGTGAGAAAAGAGAAGAACCGAAAAAAGTTTAAACTTCACAAATAATCTGGACAAAGAACTATGGCAAAGAAATACGACTTCCTGTTTAAATTACTGCTGATTGGTGACAGCGGGGTGGGAAAAACATGTCTGATCATCCGTTTCGCCGAGGATAACTTTAATTCAACCTACATATCGACTATCGGTGAGTAGAGAAAGTGAAGTGCTCCTGGACGTGTTCACTAAAGCTGGGGGATGTGACTGAGCTGAAACACTGTGGTAAAACGAGTCTATCTATCGAACGAGTTCACTATCCGGTTTAATGGTCATGTCAGCACTAGTCCTGTCATCTCACTCTATCGGCCCTGACTGTCAGAGCGCGCGCCTGCTGGATGTCTCTTCTTCTTCACTTTACTTCCTGCTTACAAAATACATGCTCATTCATCTCTGTATAATCTCTCACACACACACACACACACTCTCTCTCACACACTCTCACTCACTCTCTCTGCACTGCATGCTGGGAGTTTGCTGGTGGAGGGTGTGGTGAGCGTTAGCTGAGAGTTTGCGATTTTCCTATCTAAACTTTTCTCTTTTTTTTCTTGTGTTTACTAATTTCTGAGTATTTTGTAGTTGTTAGTAGTGGTGTTTTAGTGTTTTGTTTGTTTGGCGGGGATGGCATCCTCCGGGACGTCACCCCTGTCCTTGAAGCATGGAGTAAGGGTGGTATCACAACCCACGGTTCCGGTAGAGCAGGTGTTGCTCGCGGTCGGAACACAGGTGGGTTATGGTAACATCGTGTGCGCCTCCCGCATGAATAAAGCGGTGGTGGTGTTTTTGAAGCACCAGGAGCTTGTTAATCAGCTCATAGAGAACAATATATACATTAATGATGAGTTTATACAAGTTTCCCCGCTGGTGGAGCCCTCTGTCCGGGTCACTGTGTCTGGAGTCCTTCCGTTTATTCCCAATGAAGCGCTGGACAGAAGAACTCAAGTGCTTCGGGAAATTCGCGAGCGGATTCCGGACAGTAAATTTAGGCTGTCTTACTTACTTAGACTTAGGGGCTCCCGTGTCGTCCGACACATGAGGCAGTTAGGTTGGCCCAGCAGGCTTGGTCAGCAGCCATCCTCCTTACATTCTTCCAACTCATGTTGACTGCTTGGAGGTCCCTCTCAATCATCTGTCTGTAGTTCATCCTAGGGTGACCTCTGTGTCTCTTCCCCTGTGGGTTCCACTGCAGAACTTGGTTTGCCAGTCTGTCTGGCACGAGCCTTGTAGCATGGCCTAGCCAACTCAGACGCCGTTTACATATTGTTGCAGACACTTGTTGCTGGTTGGTTCTGGCTCTTATCTCCCTGTTGGTAATGAAATCATCCCATCTGATGCCCAGGATCTTCTGCATACATTTACTATCAAAGCCATCCAGTCTCTTTTCTTGACTTGTTTTTATGTGCCAGGTTTCACAACCGTACAAGAGAGTGGAGAGAACATTGCTGTTGTAAAACCGCAGCTTTGTCTTGAGGGAAAGTTTCTTACTAGCCCAGATCTTGCCAAGCTGGTTGAAAGCAGCTGAGGCCTTTCCTGTTCTGCAGTCCAGTTCTTTATCCATGTCACCTCTGTTGTTGATGGAGCTCCCTAGGTAGGTAAAGTTCTCCACCACTTCCACTTTGTTCTGGTCAATGATCACACTTGTTGGTGGAGGGTGTGTCCCTACCAGCATGTTCTTTGTCTTTTTGGCACTGATGCTGAGTCCATTGCTGCTTGCATTTGAGCCTATGCCATTCACTAGGGGTTGGAGGTCTCATGTACAGTCAGCCAGTGCAGCAATGTCGTCAGCAAAGTCAAGGTCTGCTAGTTTTGTTTCCTGTACTCACTGTATCCCCCTCTCCTTTGTTGCCTTCCCAAGTACCCAGTTGATAGCTATGGCAAAAAGGATTGGTGACAGGATGCATCCTTGGTGGACACCACTTACAATGTCAAACTACCCGCTGTATCCCTCGCCCATCCGAACACAACACTTTTTGAGTCCGCATATATTTGCTTGATTGCAGAGGTGAGTCTACTTGGAACTCCATATGAGTGCATAATGTTCCATAGTGAGGGCCTATGGATGCTATCGAAAGCCTTGGTGAAGTCAATAAAACTAATGGCCAGTGGTGTTTGTAGTTCTGTACGTTTCTCGATGATTTGCCGTAGAGTGAATATCTGCTCTGCATAAGATTGCTTTGGGCAGAATCCAGCTTGTTGCTCCCGGAGGACCTGGTCTAGCGCATCTCTCATGCGGTTCAAGATGCATGTAGCATACACCTTCCCCGGTATGGAGAGAAGTGTCACTCCCCTCCAGTTGTCGCATTCTGTGAGGTTGCCTTTCTTGGGAATGCACACTCCTGCTCCGTTCTTCCAGTCCTCCGGTACTTCTCCTGAGTTCTAGGCCTGGTTGCAGAGATGACACATCCATTGGACAGTGCAGTCACCCCCGGCTTTCAGCATCTCAGCAGTAATGCCATCCATGCTTGGTGAGTTGTTGTACTTCAGGGTCTTGATGGCTTCCTGGACTTCAGTTTCTGTAAAGTCACCGGTGTCAATGGGTAGTGGGTGCGACGGTTCATCGAAAACTGGTGGTGGTGAAGTAAGGTCTGGACGGTTGAGGACTTCCTTGAAGTGTTGTGCCCATCTGGCAAGTTTGTCCTCTCCCTTCGACAATAGGGTCCCGTCCTTCACCTTGACTGGGCCTGAGTGGGCTTTGGAGCTGCCAGTGATCTTCTTGGCTATCTGGTATACAGTTCGCATATCATTCTGGGCTGCTGCTTCCTCTGCCTGTCTCTCCATCCATGCCTGTCTATCTCTCTGGGCACTGTGCTTCACTTCTCTGTTCTTCTCCATGTACTCATGGTGGACAGACTTGTTTGTTGTTGTTATCTCCTCTGGTGGAGGGTTTTCCTTTCACTGATTAGTTTCCAGGTGTGATCGCTGATCCAAGCTTCTCGGAGGGACTTCTTGTAGCCCAAGACTTCTTCCCCCGCTGCAGTCATTGCTTCCTTCAGCTCATCCCACCATACTGTTGACCCTGGAGGCGGGTCTGCTAGAGCAGAGAACCGGTTTCTCAGGGAGGCCTCAAACTGCACTCCTGTAGCAGGATCTTTCAATTTGCTGGTGTCAAACCTCTTGGGTAGAGATGCCTTCTTTTTTTGCCTCTTTAGTTTGATCTTTATTTTGGTAATAGAGAGGTAGTGGTCGCTGCCGACATCCGCTCCTCTGTATACACGGACATCTTGTAAACATGGGGTCCTCCATCTTGGACCAATGGCGATATGGTAGATCTGTGTCCTAGTTGTGTGGTTATTTGATAACCATGTTACCTTGTAGATGTCCTTGTGCTCAAAAAGTGATGAGCCAATCTTCATATTGTTCATTGAGCAGAACTGTATAAGTCTATTCCCGTTGTCTGTACGGTTGCTGAAAGCGTGCGGGCCCAGGGTATGCTCAAAACCCTCTCTACTTCCTTCAGTCTGTGCGTTCATGTCTCCCATGACAATAAGGATGTCATGGCGAGGGGTCCTGTCAACCAGATCTTGGAGCTGCTGGTAGTGTGTATCTTTGTGGGTATCCTCATGTTCATTTGTTGGAGCATAGCACTGCACTATGGTGACCTTTGCATGGTTAGTTATGAATCTTGCAGTCAAGAGATGCTCATTTATGGGTGACCATTCCTCAAGTGCATTACTGGCTGGCTTGTCCAGTATAAGAGCTACTCCATCCCAGTGGATTCCATCTTGTCGGCCTGAGAATAATATAGTTTTGTTGTCTGATACAAACTTGCCTGATTCTGTCCAACGGACCTCACTAAGGCCTAGTATGTTAATATTGTATTCTTCCATTTCCTTCATGACCTGTGCTAGTTTGGGTGCCTGGTAGAGTGTTCTCACATTCCAGTATCCAATACGTGTAGTTGATTTTGCAGACAGGACTCTGGTCCTCGGGGCACTAGCTTCCTCTGTGAGGCTTTCACTGGTGTCCATCCTTCTGTCTCCGTCCGGAGACGACTGTTGCCCTGGTTGCTTCAAAGCTGCTTTCCTCCTAACTGTTTTCGTAGCAGTTGATTTTTACAGGGACAGGTCGCTGACCTGAAGCCAAACCTCGTCCTTTTCTATCCCACTGACAGGAGGGTGGTGTTGTGTCCATCCTTTAGCGACTACCCAATTTCCACCCACTCATTCAAGGTTACAGAGTAGGGACGTTGCACCTACCCCAGGACTAGGAAATTGGTACATTCAGGCCTCTGCACCACGACAAGGCGGATGGACTGGGAGCCCCAGGTGTTCGGGTATCCCAGCAGAGGCTGTAGGAGCGATAAATTAAAACACGTTCAGTCTCTCCGGAGACAAGTGCTTATGTTTCTGGACTCCCCGACTCAAACACTGGAAGTTTCCTTCCGTGTTAAACACGAGGAAGGTTTTTACATGGTTTATGCGAATTCGGGGAGCATGAAATGCTTTGAGTGTGGGGATGTGGGACACAAGCGGGTTGTGTGTCCTCACAGACAGTGAGGACAGGGGAAGGAACGTGACTGGGAGTGGGGAGACTGACCGTGTGGAAGGGGACAGTGGGGTGGTTAGTGTAACTGACGGTGGGGAGGGGGTCAGCAGGGTGGTTGGTGTGACTGATGGTGGGGAGGGGGTCTGCGGGGTGGTTGATGGTAGGGAAGTGAACAGTGGTGTGGATGTTGTGACTGACGGTGTGGAGGAGGGCAGCAAAGTGACTGACAGTATGGAGATGAACAGCAGTAAAGCTGTTGTGACTGATGGTGGGGAGGGGGCAATAGAGCGACTAATGTGACTGACAGCGGGGAGGTGAACAGTGTTGGCTAACGCCATCTGAATCTGCTCTACCTGCTCAGGTTGAGTCGAGCAGCTCTGCACCTGGAGCTATGGAGACTGGAAGTAGGTTTTTAGCAGAGTTGATGGAGGCTGAACAGAGCAGGGTGGAGCCAGGAGAGGTTGGTGTGGGAGGGTCTGAGCAGAACACGAAGTCTCCGGTCTTACAGGAGGCTGTCAGACCTGACAGTGAGACAGAAGAGGTGACGAAGCTGGACCGCTGTTATGGTGACGATATGACTGACATGGACTGTGACTCTGTCTCTGTTTCTAGAACAGACAGTATTTCCCAAAGCGAGGACCTCCTATTCACTCGAGGAAATCAATAGTTTTTTGGATGAAACCTTTGGGGAAAAAAAAGCAAATGTTAACCTCCTAAGGCCCAAGCTGTTTTTTTTTTACTTGCATTTTTTATTTCTCTTTGCTATTTGGGCTTATTAGAACCTGATTAGAATAAAAACTAAGCATCATCTTTTGATAAGATGTACTTTTAGAGAAAAAGTATGTCCACATATGTGGATTCTTGGTCCGAATTTCCATAAAGTGCTGTCCATGCATGTGACCGCTAAGCCCTAGGAGGTTAAAGATTATTTCCCCAATATTGAAAAGTTTATTAGGTCAGTTACCACACTTCAAAGAGTTGTTGGAATGGATTTACTAGATGGAAAAAAAAACGTTATCAGTTTAAAAAGCACGTTACTGGTCTGAGGAAAGGGTTAAAAGAGTCCAAAAGTAGAATGATTAAGAAAATGAAAACTAGAAAATAAAAGTTTTTAATGACCTCACAGCACTGGGTGTTTTATCTCTACTGGTTCTTTTTATCTGTCTCTTTTACGTTTCTGTCTTTTTATCTTTCAATATGCAGGGGTTAAGTGTCATGTCTTTAAATATAAATGGGGAAGAGATGAACAAAGTTTTATTATCTGAAGTAATTAGACAGAAAAAACTGGATATTATTTTATTACAGGAAACACAGTGATGAGTCGAATAAAATAGCCTGGGATTTATGGTGGAATGGACAATATGTTCTTAGTCATGGGACAAATTTTAGTGCAGGAGTTGCAATTTTTTTTAAAATTCTCTCCTGTTTTAGATATAAACATCGTGTCCAGTACAGAGTTGGTGAAAGGTAGAGTTCTTATGGTAAAGGTTAAAATACAGGATTTTACTCTTAGTTTTATTAATGTTTATGCACCAAGCCAAGGCTCTGAATGTGAGGAGGAGTTTTAATGATCCAGGGGAGTGTGTTTTAATGGAGGGAGATTGGAACTGCTGCATAGACTTTACATTAGATAGGACTGGAGAGGAACCACATATTCGCTCCTCGTCCATTTTATCTCACTTTTTAAAGAGAACTGATCTGGTTGATGTGTGGAGGATGAAGCACTCTTCAGTCCGACAATACACATAGGTGAAAATACTTGATGGTAGAGTCTGTGCAGCAAGGTTGGATAGATTTTATATTTCTGCACCTTTTACTTCAAGAGTTATTGACTGCCAAATCTCCCCTGTTGTTTTTACAGACCATCACTTAGTTTTAATGGAGCTTTTTTTTTTATCTCCCACAGAAAAACCAAAGTCCTTTTGGCATTTTAATGTTAAGTTATTGCATGATCTTAATTTTTGTAAAAATTTTAAATAATTTTGGATCTATTGGAGATCCAGGAAGGAAACTTTTCCTTCACTCATTAAGTGGTGGGAGGTAGGAAAGGACCAAATTAGTGTTTTGCCAACAGTATTTTTCCAATTCCACAGCCAAGATCCAGAGAACTGTCCAGAAACTGGAAGAGGAAATGAGACTTAGAAAAAAAATTTTTTACCTCACAAGCTGATCAACAAAAAAATGATGGGTTAATTTTTAAAAGGCAGGAACTCCACTCCCTTCTGCAGGACAGAGCTAAAGGAACACTAGTCCAAGCACGTTTTACTAGACTCCAAGACATGGATGCACCAACTTCTTTCTTTTTTAATTTGGAGAAATCTGCTGTTCAGAGGAAACAGATGGTCTGTCTTCGTCGTTCTGATGGAAACATCACTACAGACCCAGCCAAGATGAGGAAGCTCGCAGTGGAGTTTTATACAGTTCTATTCAGCACGGGCAGCTGTGACATGGACTGTGCTGCAGAGCTATTGCAAGGGCTTCCTCAACTGAGCTTAGAAGACCAGAACACACTGAACGCAGGAATCGTTTTAGATGAACTGACTTCTGCGGTGTCCCAGATGGTACCAGGCAAGGCTCCGGGACTAGATGGTCTTCCTTCGGACTTTTTTTAAACACTTCTGGACAATACTGGCCAAAACCTTTTGGCCATTTTTAAAGTGTGTTTTAAAAAAGGGAGCCTTCCGGCTTCCTGTAGGTGAGCAGTTCTTTCACTGCTGCCCAAGAAGGGAGACCTAGCTTTTTTAAAGAACTGGAGACCTGTAGCTCTTTTATGTACAGACTATAAGATCCTCTTCAAGGTTTTCTCAAATAGATTAAACATTTTATTGATTTATTTATTGGTGCAGAACAGTCTTATTGTATTCCAGACAGGCCATCTCATCATCTCTAGCCACTTTATCCTGTTCTACAGGGCTACAGACAAGCTGGAGCCTATCCCAGCTGACTACGGGCAAAAGGCGAGGTACACCCTGGACAAGTCGCCAGGTCATCACAGGGCTGACACATATGGCCCTTTTCCACTACCCTCTTTCAGCTCGCTTCAGCTCACTTCAGCCCGACACGGCTCGCGTTTCGACTACCAAAGAACAGCACGACTCGGCTCGCTTCAGCCCTGCTTAGCCCCTAAAACTCACACCGTTTTGGAGTAGGGCTGAAGCGAGCCAAATTGAGCCGAGTGAGGCTGGGGGCATGAGCAGACACTCCCCTGTGCACTGATTGGTGAGGAGGAGTGTCCTCACATGCCCACACACGCCCCGCGAGCACGCTGGGATCTGTAAACACCGTAAACCCGGAAGAAGAAGAATTACGAATTACGAGAATTTCTGAAGCCTTATGCGCCTCGCCTCATCTATACGCTCTTGCCAGTATCTGTTGGCGTTGTCGGTGACAACAAGCCACAGCACCAAGACCAGCAACACTAACGACTCCATGTTTATTGTTTACTATTCGGGTCGTGAGACTACCGCTTAAAAGCTCACTGATGTCACTGTTTGCGCTGCTTAACGACATCACGTGACGTCCACCCACTTTCGCTAACTCCACCCAATGTGTCCACCCACTTCCAGCCAGCACGGTTCAGCGCAGTTGTAGTCGAAATGCAACTCCAACAGCCCCGCTCAGCTCAACTCAGCACGGCTCAGCCCGACTCAGCCGCGTTTGTAGTGGAAAAGCGGCAATAGACAACCATTCACACTCTCATTCACACCTACGGTCAATTTAGAGTCACCAGTTAACCCAATCTGCATGTCTTTGGACTGTGGGGGAAACCGGAGCACCCGGAGGAAACCCACACAGACACAGGGAGAACATGCAAACTCCGCACAGAAAGGCCCTCGCCGGCCACGGGGCTCGAACCTGGACCTTCTTGCTGTGAGGTGACAGTGCTAACCACTACACCACCGTGCCGCCTCCAGACAGGTCAATGTATGATAACTTATTTTTAATAAAGGATATATTTGATGTTTGTAATTTGTACAATATTAATGTTGGTATTTTATTCATTGATCAAGAAAAGGTGTTTGATCGTGTGGATCATGGTTTTCTCTTCTCCACCCTGCAGGCTTTTGGAATTGGGGGGAGGTCTTTTTTTATCCTTGGGTCAAACTATTGTATAATGAAGCCTGCTGTTTAGTAAAGGTGGGGGGAGGGTTGAGCTGCCCTGTGCCAGTTAAAAGAGGAATCAGACAGGGCTGCCCCATCTCAGGCCAGCTCTACAGTATTGTCATTGAACCTCTTCTGTGTAGGCTGAGGAGCAGGGTACAGGGCCTGGGTCTCCCTTGAGCTGGCTCAGAACCGCTCTGTGGCTGTCTCAGCTTATGCAGATGGGTCAATGACATGACGCCTATATTTTCTGTTAATGTTGGTATTTTATCCATTGATCAAGAAAAGGTGTTTGATCGTGTGGATCATGGTTTTCTCTTCTCCACCCTGCAGGCTTTTGGAATTGGGGGGAGGGTTTTTTTTATCCTGTTTTTTTTAATCTTTTATCCAACTGCAATTTCTTCAGTTAAAAAGTGAAATTTCATAATAATTTACCACATATGTAGTACATGTGACCTCCATGGAACTAAATCTTTTTTTCAGAAATAATTAGTTAGCATGCAATTTTTTTGTCCTCAAAGTGTTAAAAAGTCATGTGGTGCGACCGTCCAACCTTAACTGCTGATTTTTAAACTTTTTAAAAATTACTCTAAATCTAATCAAATTTATTGTCTTTTTTGGCATATTTTCTGAAGTGTTTTGTAGTCCCACATGAAATTTCAGCTTTCTTGAATATATATTTCCTCCATAATATACAAACAAATAATGTCCGAGCCTGTCTATTTTTCCAAATATCATGTGGTGCGACCATCAAGAAATGACCATTTTGGGACTTTTATTTTAAATCCAAGTGAAAGACATGAAGTTGCATCATTCATCAATAGGCAAAGGACACATGGAATCAACAGGCAGGTCTGTAACCCTCTTTCATACATTTCTAAAAGTAATGATTTTAAGTGCTGTGATGCTGTTGCCGTATTTGGATGTCATGCGGTATGACCCCAAAAAGAAAACTAATAATAAAGTTTTATTTACAAATGTATATTTTGATAATATAGTTCAAGGTGACCTTCTGTCAGAAACCAGCTAGTTTCGTTACAGTGGCTAATGCTAGGTCTGTAAATTTTCACTGAATCTAGAAAACATCATTTGGTGCGACCAATATCATGTGGTGCGACTATTGCAGGATACTTTCAATTACTTGTATACATTGAAGAGTTACATTTATTGTGCTTCAAAAGTTATTTTCATGATTAATACAAACAAAGGATTGATTGTAAAATGTTTTTCCCATTTTTGAGTATTTTTTGTGTATTTCAGGAACAACGAGTTATAATTCATATTTCATAGTATAATTAGAAAAAACATAAAGTGAGATCTTGTCACTGCGATAACATATATTTCCTATTTTATATATATTTATATATTTTAACTGTTTTTAATGTTTTTTTTTCCAATCAGATGCCACTGTCCAGCAAAATAAAGACTGCACGCCATAGGGAGCAGGTCAACTCTGACCCAGCAGTATTAGACCTCACCCCGCCATCTATGGAGAGCATTCCACCAGCTCTCCTTAATGTAGTTGTAGCTCCCGACCCATCCGGAAATGTGAATCTAGTGGACCCAATATTGAATGACGATTTTAGTCCACCAGTGGTGTCCACACCAGTGAGAGATGAGAGAAGGGATAAGTCAGGCCAGAAACTTTGCAAAAAATTGCGGCGGGAGAAGATAATGCTTAAAAAGCAAGTCTTGCATCTCAGGAAAAAGCTGATGGAAATGCAAAAAATGAAAAATAAAATTAGAAAGTGTGAGATGAGAATGATGGAAATGCAAAGGAAAGTGAGAAGTGGAAAGGTCAAACAAAAGGGTCAGAAGAGACTGTCAGCTGAGAGAAAGCAAGCTGTTATACAGTTTTTGTTGAGAGATGAAAACAGTTGCCTTCTACCTGGGGAAAAAAGACACAATCACGAAAAATAAACAAAGAGTACAAAGAAGAGTCCTGACAAAGCCTCTCAAAGAGCTCCACACACAGTATCAAACAGAGGTAGAACAGCACCTGTCCATGTCTTACAGACAGTTTACCCGACACAGGCCCTTTTACATTACAGAGCCAAAGTTACGGGGCCGAGATACATGTGCATGTTCAGAACATGAGAACATCCGACTGTTGGCGAACAAACTAGTGAAGACAGGGCTGCTGAAGACAACCAGTGCCTCGGAGTTAGTGGGAATGATTGTGTGTGACCCCAAAAACAAAGCATGTATGGATCGTGTGTGTCCCGAATGCTGCTTTGATGAAATCGTCTGCCCGGAGACAGACAACTGTGAGACTACCTCCTGGGAACAATGGGAGCGGGTGACATCAACTAATGGAGACAAAAACTTTGCACATGTTGTAGACTTGTTGTGCGCTGTTGTGAATGAGAAAAAGTGAAAACTGAAATGACAATGTTGTGAAAAGAAGTAGACATGAAATGGAAAAAAAGATTAAATTTTCATTTTCACTGAGTGTTAAAAGGCAATAAAATTTGATTTAATCATACATGTTGCCTGCACTTTATCTGTTACTAATTTATTGCTATTTGTTTTGCCAATATGAGGATTTCCTGTCATTTGGTGCGACCATGCATCATATGGCACGACCAAAAATAGCAGTAATTTTCTCAAAATAAGAATGACATTTCACTTCTATGGCTGGAATTTTAATAACTGACAAAGTTTACTTGGGTGGATGTTGTTCTTCAGGTATTTTTTCTTCATTTTGTACATTTTATAAGGAAAAGTCTTGTTTTAATTAGATGCAAGCAGGTGACTGCCATATTGGACATCAAAAGAAAATAATATGCATTAAAAGTCAAAATAAATGTCAATGGGTTGTTTCTATACACATCATACTACTCAGAACTTAGATTAATATCCAAACCATGTTTTGGAAAATAAAACAATTTTAAGGTTATTCTCGGTCACACCACATGACATTTTTTAAGGTTGTAGCCAATTCGTGTACATAAACACTAAAAATGCCCAATATGAATATCAAAAATAGATTTATGCATACCTGACATTGTAAATATTTGAACATTCTCAATAGAAATTAATATTTTTTATATTTTAAAATTTGCAAGTTGAAAATCCTTATCCGTCATTGACCCAGATAGTGTTAATGTTTTTATACAAGATCGGAGAGATAGCCTGACTGTGTATGAAAAGACCTCCTCTGCTAAAGTTAACTGGGACAAATGTGAAGCGTGTCTAATCGGTCAGTGGAGCCCAGGAGATTCCCTGATCTACCTGGGAAACTTAAGTGGGGGGAAAAAAGAGGCATCAAAGTTCTGGGAGTGTACTTGGGGGGGGGGGGGGGGGGGGGAGAGGACTTCCAAAAACAGAACTGGGAGGGAGTGCTGGAGAATGTGAGCGCCAAGTTGTCTAAATGGAAATGGTTGCTTCCCCAGCTGTCCTACAGGGGTAGAGTTCTGATAGCCAATAACCTAGTTGCCTCTTCTCTTTGGCATAGACTGATCGTCTTAGTGCCACCACCAGGCCTTGTGAAGGCCATACAGTGGCTCCTGGTGAACAACTTCTGGTCAGGTCAGCATTGGCTGAGGGCACCAGTTCTGTATCTCCCTGTAGCTGAGGGAGGACAAGGCCTCATGGACATTCCATCAAGAATTGCTGCCTTCAGACTGCAAACAGCGCAGAGGCTAGTTTATGGCTGCAGTTATTGCTGGCTGGCGTCTGCTCAACTGCTCCTGAAGAAGGCTGGCCGGCTAAGACTGGAAAAACAGCTGTTTCTTCTAAAGACCTCTGAAGTTGACCTGACTGGAATAACACCTTTCTACAACTTGGTGCTTGATGCGTGGAGGACGTTCAAGACCACACGGACCTCAGACCTGGTTTGTGGATCTTCGAGGAGCTGCTGTTTATACAATGACTTTTTTACGTCTGGCATGCTTTCTTCCACATCACTCCGCATCAAGTTCGTTGAGGCTGGTATCATCAAACTGGGCCACCTCATAAGAACATCTCCAGAGAGGCTTGGTGGAGTTATCGGCATCAGGTCTTCCAGGGTGCTGAAGAAGATGGTGAACGAGGTCTGGCAGTCCCTGTATGTAACCCTCAGGGTGTACGCCCAGGACCGTACCCTGGTTGACCTATGGCATGAGGACCACGAGTACATCTTTCCTGCACTAAGCATCAGACCTGCGACTGAAGAGAGGAGAGAGGGCTGCTTCTGTCCCTGAAAACACTGGTGCTGGGCAATTTCAGCTCATGCGGGAAGAAGCAGCTCTATTACAACTGCGTAAAGGTACTGAACTTCCGCTCTTTGGTTGGAGTCAGGGAGTCGAGGTGGACCCAGGTTTTTGCTCCAGAATGCACCTCTAAGGGCTGCTGGAGGATTCTGTACAAGTCGCCCATCAAGAAACAGACGGCTGACCTCCAGTGGAGGATCATACATGGAGCGATACCCGCAAACAGACACAGGGCTCACCTGGATCCCAGCACTGGGGAGGACTGTCCCTTCTGTCACCAACAAGAAACCCTAGAACAGTGTTTCCCAACCTTTCTTGAGCCACGGCACATATTTTACATTTGAAAAATCCCACAGCACACCACCAAACAAAAATATCACAAAAGTGTGTGTGTGTATGCATATATATATGCATATACACACACACACACACACACACACACACACAAAGCCAATAGGGGAGGGATACTCACCCAGGAAAATTTTGAAAAATAAGGCCTTACAAACCACTTTTCCTGCAATCTGAGCTGTAGTAGATAAATTGTTTTTTTTAAATATATTTACATGAAAATGTTTCAAATCAATAGGAGTTTGTTTGAATTCAAAATAAAATCACATTCTACATTCAACGGTATGGTTATAATTTACGATCAACAAAAATGACAAACTAAATTCACATTAAACTTAAGTTCTATTATCAAATTGTTCATATTAAATAAAATTTCTTAGGGTGACTGACCTTTTCTCCCTATGTCTTCATTAGTTGCATATGATTTCTTCAAGAAGTCTTTTGAAATATTTAAGTTTTCAAAACTGTCAGCATTAATTCAGATTTACTGACTATCATATACATGTTCAATGTATTAAATCAAACAAATGCCAAGTTTATGGGATAATGTCTACATACACTTTATACTGTTATTTATAGTTCACAGTCACTTCTCATTTTCATTTGATCATTTCGACGACAAATTCAGCTTTTTGGCCAAAGACAAAAGCTTGTCAGTCCTCTCTTTTGGAAGAACTGTTATGATTGGCTATCATGCTCTCGCCATCGATCTTTTGGCCAATTATATTGTAGATAACACGTATTCTACCACGAGACTTAGCGAGACTAAAGATAGCGAAAATGTAAACATGCAACATTGTCGTAGGAATGAATTACGCTTGAGTATACCCCAACCCCCCTCAATAAATGAAATTTAAAAAAAAATCTCAACGGATTTGGCATAATATAAAAAGGTCGATTTTTACTCAGAAAAAGCGGAAATCCTCCGAAAAGCGGAAAACTCTCATCCCTGCTATCACTATCACCACTGTCACACCCGAAGCATTCCTAATTCTATTGTTTGAATGGCAACAAGTAGATACACAGGTTAATTAGCTACCTGCTGCCATCTATTGGAAGAGTATTTAATTGTTCTGCCGGTTACTATACGTCGCTGGCATAGACGAACGAAGGCAAATTATTTGCAGTAAATAAATAATTTTCGGAACAATTAAGTGAAATTGGATAATGTCCCACGGTACACCTGATGATCTCTCACGGCACACGAATGTGCCACGGCACAGTGGTTGGGAAACACTGCCCTAGAACACTTGGTGTCTCTTTGTCCTCGGCTAGTGGGCCTATTTAAGACATTGCAAGAGTGGGTGGAACACCTAGGGGAGAAATTTTCTGTCCCTTTGTTTGTCTTTGGGCCAAAATACACAGTCAGGAAAAGACAGACTCAGGTTTTAATTATTTTTTTTAATTGGAAGCACAAAACTGGCAATCTGAAAGACCAGAAAAAATCAGATGCTGGGCCTGGGATGGACTGATGTGGTTCAGAGCCTGAAAGGTTTGGTTGCATCTCGTCTTAAGGTAGAGTATGCTTTTTACAGACTAACCAATAACCTGGACACTTTTATAGATTTGTGGGGTTTGAGACAGGTTTTATGTTCACTTGAAGAGGATGGTGCATGAACTCTCAACTTTTAATGTATAAGTGTGTGTGTCAAGAATGTTTTAACAGAAAAGGTGTTTTTATGTATTGAATTTGATGATTTTCTAGTAATGGCTTTTTTATTTTCTCCATTATTTATTGTTTTATTTCTTGTGAAAGAAAACATACACATGGAACAATGGTGTAATTAAAGGTGGCTTAAAAGTGTGTGTGTGTGTGTGTCTCTCTCTCTCTCTCACACACACACACACACACACACACACACACACACACTTTCTGTCTCTCTCTCTCTCTCTCTCTCTCTCACACACACTTGCACATGTGCAGAGTGAGTGTTGGAGTGACCTGTAAGTTGTGAGAGAAGCCTCTTTGGCTTATTCTTAATTCTCTATCTTTTGTACGTCCTTTTTATGTGTTTTGGTGGCTTGTTTGCTTTTTTTGGTTGTTATTAAACTCTACAGATGTGGTAGATTTTGTTTTTTGTTGATGTTATTTGTGTAGATTGCTCTTCTCTCCCACAGAGCCAGCAACCAGCCTGGGCTGGTAGCGTGGCTGCCGCAGGAACAATGGAGTTCAAAAGCCTGACAAGACAACATGGTGTAAAAGTTCAGTGTTCTGCAAGTGTTGAAGAGTGTAGTTTGGCTATTGGTGAAGTTGTTGGCCATGAGTATATTAAATCGGCCTTGCGCATGAATAATGCGATTGTGGTTTTTCTTGGTATGGTTGAGAAAGCTAGAGAGGTAATTGCAGCAGGTATAGTTCTGAATGACATGCTAACACCTGTTCTTCCACTTAGTTCTCCCTCCAGAAAAATTATCATCTCCAATGCCCCCCTTTTATTAGTGATAAACTGATTACTCTCAATCTACAACGGTATGGCAGGCTGGTCTCTTCTATAAGGAAGATTTCGCTGGGGTGTAAATCGCCGCTCTTGAGGCATGTTGTCTCCTTTAGGAGGCAGGTGTATATGGTGCTGGAAAATGATGATGAGGAGGACTTAGACTTAATCATGAAGTTTAAGGTAAGGGGATTTGAATATGTGGTTTTTGCTACACTGTATTGCAGTGCTTTCACTGTGATGTCGGGTCACATCGTTCACAACTGCCCGCGAAAACAATGAGGCAGCACGGATCAGCCACCTAAAGGCTCAGCTGAGCAAAATGTGCCTGATACCTCCACAGCTGGTCCCTCCGCAACTGCTTCCCCACCAGCCCCCCCCGCCGGACTCCCTGCCCGCGGGTGAGAATGCGCTGGCACACAAAGAGGAAGAGGAGTCTGAGTGTGGCACTGGCCGGTCTGAAGCCGAACTGATTGATCTCTCCACAGAGAGTCCTGGAGCCGCAGATGGCGACTCTCATCTAGCAGAGCCCGACGTTGTCAATAAAACAGTGAGTGACATGATCACTAAAGAGTTGGATGCTCTAAGTTGCACTACAACAGTTAGTGGGCATGACATTGCAGATGCTTCTGATTTATGAATGGCAGAAACGGTGCATAGGTTTAAGGTTCCGTTCAAAAGAAAAGAAGTTGAGCCTGTTGATTGCAACCCTAGTAAAACGAAGAAAGTCAGTGAGGCTTGTGTCGATCATGATAGTGATGATGGCTCGGTGTGCTCTTACATGTCAGACAGTTTGCTGGGAGACCTCAGTGCATCTGGCGGTGAAGTACCAATCCAGTATAAAGCTGAGGAAATAAGCCGCTTTTTATGTGAGACCAAAGGACCGCGTCATGTTGAGGTGGAGCATTATTTTTCTGATTGGCGTCAGTTTATCAATGATGTCGTCTGCTTGTTTAGAGAGCATGCTTTCACCGTGAAGGAGGCTGCTCGCCTTCGAAAATTTCTGACTAGGCTTCAGAAAAAAGTTTGAGAGGAGTCGTCGCCCCCCTCACCCATATAACGTTTTGATGGTGAATACACTTAATGTTGGTACTCTGAATTTTAAACGGTGCCAGAGACGCAATGAAAAGGTTGACATTGATCAATTTTATCAATCTAAAACGAATAAATGTTATGATACAGGAAACACACAGTGATCAAACCAATGAAGTAGACTGGAGGAAAGAGTGGAATGGTCAAATTTTCTTCAGTCATGGGTCCTCCGTAAGTGGGGGTGTGGCAGTTTTGTTCTCTAAGGACTCTCTTCCGCTCTCCTGTCATGTGCAGGAATTTGTGAAGGGTAGACTTTTGATGGTAAAGGCATGTTTTGAAAAAAACACCGTGTTTTTTGTTAATGTTTATGCACCAAGTTACTGATGTTAAAAGATTTGAATTTTGAACCTCTTTTGTTCATGGGGGGTGATTTTAATTGCACTGTGGATGCTAGGATGGACAGGAATCACTTAGAGCCGCATGCTCTTATCCAGTTGATTTAATGCCCATGATCTGCAAGACACATGAAGAACCATGCATCAAGGTGTCAGACAATACACCTGGTCCCACAGTAGAGGGAATTATATTTCCCTTGCTAGATTGGATAGATTTTATATTCATAAGGATCATCTCAACATTTTAAAGTCGTGCAACGTTCTTCCAACTGGTTTCTCTGATCATTGTGCAGTTACTTGTAGTGTATGTGTTAAGCCTTTTAAGCCTAGAAGTGCTTAATGGTGTTTTAATACGTCACTCTTGGAGGATAATTTTTTCAACGACACCTTTATTTTCTCTTGGGAGACCTTTAGACAAAAAAAAAAAAAATTCCCCCCCCCCCCCCCCCCCCTTTCCTTGTGCAGCTGGTGGGACTATGGGAAGGTTCAAATCAAATTATTCTGTCAACAGTACACTTACAATGTTACCAAGGAAATTATTTCATTACAAGTTTTGGAAAACGAGATTGTGGATCTTCACAACTCAATAACACTCACAGGAAACAAGGAACATGTTCAACTTTTTGAGGAGAAGAAGGAAAGACTGAAAGATTTGCTGGGTGTTAGGGCACGGGGCACTGGTGCGCTCCCATTTCAAAAAATGTCACTCTAATGGACACTCCATCTAAGGGTGTTTTTTTTTTTGTTTTTTTGTTTTTTTTTTTTAACTTTGAAAGGAGAAGTGGCCAGAGCAGGATAATGCATACTCTGAGGTCTGAAACAGGTCAAGAGCTGTCTGAGCCTGCACAGATACGCAGTTATGCATGATTTGTTTTATGCAAAGTTGTATGACAGCGAGTTGTTGCTTGACGACTCACTATTCAGTGCATTTCTTAACCACCTGCCCAGAGTGCCTGAGGAGTGCTACTCTGAAACTGATAAGGTTCTGACACTTTGAGATTGAACAGGCCCTCATGAACATGGAAAACGGGAAAGCTCCTGGAGTTGATGGGTTGCCAGTTGATTTTTACAAGGTCTTTTGGTCATGTATTGGAGAGAAGAAGAAACCTTTGTCACATGCACACTTCAAGCACAGTGAAATTCATCCTCTGCATTTAACCCATCTGAAGCAGTGAACACCCACACACCCAGAGACATGGGGAGAACATGCAAACTCCACACAGAAAGGCCCTGGGTTCGAACCTAGAACCTTCTTGCTGTGAGGCGACCGTGCTAACCACTACACCACCATGCCACCCTAGGAGAGGATCTCCTAGCAGTGCTCCATGAAAGTCTGGAGGAAGGACGTCGTCCCCTTAGCTGGTGCAGGGCAGTTATTACACTTTTGCCTAAGAAGGGCAACTTACAAGACATAAGCAACTGGTGCCCTGTATCGCTGTTATGTTCTGACATGATCTTAGCCAAGTCTCAGGCTACGAGGCTGAAAAAAGTGATCGGTCAAGTAGTGCACCCCAATCAGTTCTACTGTATACCTGGCTGGTCAATTTTCGATAATATAGCTGTTGTCCAAGATCTGCTCACTGTGTCAAGAAATATAGGCTTTAATTTGGGGCTGATCTCCTTAGATCAACAGAAAGCTTTCGACTGGGTTGAACATGAGCATCTATGGGCCACCCTAAACTCCTTTGGGCTCAGCCCTAGGTTCGTGGCAATGGTCAGAGCTATTTACTGTGACCTTGAAAGTCAGTGCGTTTACATGCACATAGAGAAAATCGAATTTCTGCCGTTGCTCGACTGAAATCGAAGTTCTAAATGACATGGAAACACCTTAGCTAGGCTGAAATCGAACCGAACTTGATTTCTCGTAATCGAGCTACACGACCTAGATTATGCGATTGTAGCCGAGCTACTTAGTGCATGTAAACCCTATTGAGCTACGTAGTCGAGCTACTTACTTCAGCACTGCCCCTTCCGGAAGTGACGAGTGACGAGACCACAAGCGGGAAACACAACAGCCTCGGTCGGCATGACAACGAATCATGACAACGGCATGAATCTTTTCTTTTTGTGGCATTGTTTGCACTGTTAAAATTTAGCTCACTTACTGTATCACCAAATACATCTGTACAACTGTTGCATAGCTGTGAATTGTGTACATAAACAAGTCATTGTATTTGTGTGTGTGTAATATATATACGTGTGTGTATGTATGTCCAACATCTGAAGAATGTCAATAAAAACAAAACAGTTGAACTTTTTGTGTGTTTATTAAGACATAAGTTAAATTGTAAGCAAAAAAATATATATTTTTGTAAGCAAAAAATGGACTTTAGAAAAATATACAATTGTGCAAAATAAGTTGTCTTACAAAACAGTGGTCTGCGCAGGACAGTTTGTAGCCATACAGTCTGTTAGAGCAAGCCTAACAGCTTGAGCACGGAACTTGTGAGCACGGAACTTGTGAACACGGAACTGCCAGTGTTGCCAGATTGGGCGGTTTTAAGTGCATTTTGGCGGATTTGAACATGTTTTGGGCTGGAAAACGTCAGCAGTATCTGGCAACACTGCCTTTGTTTATACTCTTGAATAGCTCTTCTTCATGACGACAACCGTAAGTGTACCAACACGATGGGGCGTGTAGCGCCACCTGTGGCTCGGGTGCACAATGTACCTCACACAATAGCTCGATTTCCTTGTGTGCATGTAGGATTGGATTTCTCTGGCACCCCTGCTGGGACCCTTAGCTCGATTACCGACAGTAGCTCGATTTGGATGTGCATGTAAACGCACTGAGTGTTTTAAAAGTCAATGGAGGCCTGAGTGCCCCTTTCAAGGTTAAAAGGGGGGGGGTCAGACAGGGATGTCCACTGTCTGGAATGTTGTACTCTATTGCTATTGAACCACTGTTGCATAGACTTCGGTCTGACTTTGGGGGGGGGGATTTCTTTGCCTTTCTGTCATGATTGCTTGTATTTGTCTGCTTATGCTGATGTAACTGTGTTTGTTCATGATGGGAATGATGGGAATATGTTAAACACTGTGAATGGTTTTTATTTTCTGTCCTCTGCCAAAGTTAATTGGGGGAAAAAGCAAAGCTTTTTGGGTTGGTGAATGGGAAGACAGATGCACTGGCTTGCTGGGAGGGTTGCTTTGGAGGAAAGATGGTTTTAAATGTGTGTCTTTCTGGGTGAGGATATTTTTGCGCAGAAGAACTGGGAGGGGATTCTGGAAAAGATGAAGGGTTGTTTGGGTAAATGGAGGTGGCTGCTCCCTCAATTATCTTATAGGGGACGTGCTCTTATAATAAATAATCTTGTGGCATCATCTTTGTGGCACAAACTTGCTTGTATTGAACCTCCGGTTGGACTACTTGAGAGCATTCAAAAAGAAATCGTGAAATTACTTCTGGGACAAACTACACTGGGTCCCTCAAGCGGTACTTTTCCTATCTAAAGACGATGGAGGACAAGGTCTCATCAATCTGGTTTGCAGAAAGGACACCTACCATCTACAGTTCATTCAGCGACTGCTTACAGCTACGGACACTCTGGCCTGGAGACCACTGGCTCATTGCATCTTGCGTGGAGTCTGTAACCTGGGCCTGGACGTTGCTCTTTTTCACATGGATGCAAAGAAACTTGTTTATGATGGACTGACACCCTTTTACAAAAGCCTTTTTAGGGCCTGGGAACTGTTTAATCATCAGTGGGCAGAAGGGCTATCTTCTGCCTACTGGTTGCTTGAAGATCCTATTGTGTTTGGTTCACGTTTTGACGTGTCCGGTAATGACTTGCCTGGCCTCACAGCTTTGCTGTGTGCAAAAAGAGCCTTGCAATTACAGCAAATTGTCGTTAGGGCTGGCTGCGATTTACAAAATGCCCAGGCAGTAGCCTCTTTCTTGGGTGTAAGGTCTGAGAGATATGTGGAGAAATTTCTTGACAAGCTTACTGGGGTCTTAAGCTGCCAGGAGAAAAGACTTCTGGAAGAGTGTGGTGAGAGTAACACTCAATGCAGTGACGAAGGTGCTCTGCCAAATATTTGTCTCTCACCCGTTTTGAAAGAATGTGGTCATGCTAGTCCCCTGTTAATTTTCAGGGAATCTGACCGAATGCTTTTATACTCAGTTACTGGGAAGGCTATGTACAAAAACCTGGTAAAGGTGTTGAATAAGGATGCTTTGAAAGGGAGAATGTCCACTATGTGGACGGATAAGCTCGGTATTGATGATCAGATTAAGCCTGTGGGGAGAGTTTTTTATATAAGCCTCCACTAAGAGAACTGATGATCTTCAGTGGAGGATCTTGCATGGTGCTATTGCTGTAAATGCCATGCTGTCTGTGTTGAATCCTGCAGTGAGTGATGCGTGTCCCTTCTGTGCCGAAAGGGAGACGCTTTTTCACTGTTTTATGGACTGTTGCAGGCTTTCTTTATTTTGTTTTAAGTCTTTTTCTTCTTTTGGCATTGTTTTCACCAAACATGGTTTTATTCTTGTGTTTTTTTTGTTTTGTTTTTTAATAATCAAAAGCAAAAATCAAAGTGTGAACTTATTAATTTCATTGTTGGTCAGGCCAAACTTGCTATTTACCTCAGCAGAAAAAACAAGGTGCAGTAAAAGGCTGGAGATGATGTCGCTGTTTTTAAGAATTTAGTCAAGTCAAGAATAACCATTGATTTTTACAAAGCAATGGAGGATTTCAAAGAGAAATGGTGTTGTGTTGGTACTCTTTGCTCTGTGACAGATGATGAACTTTATTTTGCTTCTTTTTTGAATGAGTGTTTTTGGTCTCAGTTGTTGTACAATAAAGCCACTTTATAAAATTCTCACTCTCACACACTTTCTCTCTCACTCTCTCTGCACTGCATGCTGGGAGTTTGCTGGTGGAAGGTGTGGTGAGCGTTGGCTGAGAGCTTGCGATTTTTCCTATCTAAACTTTTTTTTCTTGTTTTTTTCTTGTGCTATTTAATTTCTGAGTATCTTGTAGTTATTGGTAGTGTGGTTTAGTAGGGTTTTTTTGTGTGTTTGTTGGCTCTTTTGGCGGGGATGGTGTCCTCCGGGATGCTGCCTCTGTCCTTGAAGCATGGAGTAAGGGCGGTGCTGCCACAACCTACGGTTCTGATAGAGCAGGTGTTGCTCGCGGTCGGAACACAGATAGGTTATGGAAACATCGTGTGTGGCTCCTGCATGCATAAAGCAGTGGTGGTGTTTTTGAAGGATCAGGAGCTTGTTAATCAGCTCATAGAGAGTAATATATATATTGCCTGCGACCCTGTAGAACAGGATAAAGCGGCTAGAGATTATATAAAATTTTATTTATTTATTTATTAATGATGAGTTTATACAAGTTTCCCTGCTGGTGGTGCCTTCTGTCCGGGTAACCGTGTCCGGAGTCCCTCCATTTATTCCCAACGAAGCGCTGGAGCAAGAATTGAAGCGCTTCAGGAAATTCGCAAGCGGATTCCGGACAGTAAATTTGGGCTGTAAAAGCGACAAACTAAAACACGTTCAGTCTCTACGGAGACAAGTGTTTGTTTCTGGACTCCTCGACTCAAAAACTGGAAGTTTCCTTCTGTGTTAAACATGAAGGGTTTTACATGGTTTATGCAAGTTTGGGGAGCATGAAATGCTTTGAGTGTGGGGATGTGGGACACAAGTGGGTTGCGTGTCCTCACAGACCGCGAGTAGCAGAGCCGGCTGCTGCCGCTGGAACTGTCAGTGAGGAAAGGGGAAGGAACGGGACTGATAGCGGGGTGACTGTGGAGACTGACAGTGGGGAGGGAGGCAGCGGGGTGGTTGATGGTAGGGAAGTGAACAGCGGTGAAACTGTTGTGACTGACGGTGGGGAGGGGGGCAGTAGAGTGACTGATGTGACCGACAGCGGGGAGGTGAACAGTGGTTGGCTAACGCCATCTGAATCTGCTCCACCCACTCAGGTTGAGTCCGGAAGCTCCGCGCCTGGAGCTACGGATACCGGAAGTAGTGTTTCAGCGGAGTTGATGGAGGCTGAACAGAGCAGGGTGGAGCTGGGAAAGGTCGGTGGGGGGGTCTGAGCAAAACGTGGAGTCTCCGGTCTTACAGGAGGCTGTCAGACCCAACAGTGAGACAGAAGAGGTGACGAAGCTGGACCACTGTTATGGTGACAATGTGACTGACATGGACTGTGACTGTTTCTATAACGGACAGCATTTCTCAAAGTGAGGACCTCTATTCACTCAAGGAAATTAATAGTTTTTTGGATGAAACCTTTGGGGAAAAAAAAGCAAATGTTAAAGATTATTTTTCCAACGTTGAAAAGTTTATTAGCTCAGTTACCACACTTCACTTCAAAGAGTTGTTGGAATGGATTTATTAGATGGAAAGAAACGTTATCGGTTGAAAAAGCACGTCACTGGTCTGAGGAAAGGGTTAAGAGTCTAAAAGTAGAATGATTAAGAAAATGAAACTTAAGTTTTTAATGACTGCACAGTACTGGGTGTTTTTATCTCTACTGGTTCTTTCCATCAGTCTCTTTACATTTCTGTCTCTCATCTTTCAATATGTAGGGGTTAAGAGTCACTTCTTTAAATATAAATGGGGAAGAGATGAACAAAAATTTTATATTATCTGAAGTAATTAGACAAAAAAAACCCTGCATATTATTTTTATTACAGGAAACGCATAGTGATGAGTCGAATAAAATAGCTTGGGATTTATGGTGGAATGGACAATATGTTCTTAGTCATGGGACAAATTTTAGTGCAGGAGTTGCGATTTTATTCTCTCCTGTTTTAGATATAAGCATCGTGTCCAGTACAGAGTTGGTGAAAGGTAGCGTTCTTATGGTAAAGGTTAAAATACAGGATTTTACTCTTAGTTTTATTAATGTTTATGCACCAAACCAAGGCTCTGAACGTGAGTTGTTTAATTTATTAAAAGAGAAATTAAGTTTTAATGATCCAGGGGAGTGTGTTTTAATGGGGGGGGGGGGGAGACTGGAACTGCTGCACAGACTTTACACTAGACAGGACTGGAGAGGAACCACATATTCACTCCTCGTCCATTTTATCTCACTTTTTAAAGAGAACTGATCTGGTTGATGTGTGGAGGATGAAGCACTCTTCAGTCCGACAATACACACAGGTGAAAATATCTGATGGTAGAGTCTGTGCAGCAAGGTTGGACAGATTTTATATTTCTGCACCTTTTACTTCAAGACTTAGTGATTGCCAAATCTCCCCTGTTGTTTTTACAGATCATCACCTAGTTTTAATGGAGCTTTTTTTTTTATCTCCCACGGAAAAACCAAAGTCCTTTTGGCGTTTTAATGTTAAGTTTATTGCATGGTCTTAATTTTTGTAAAAATTTTAAATTATTTTGGATCTATTGGAGATCCAAGAAGGAAACTTTTCCTTCACTCATTAAGTGGTGGGAGGTAGGAAAGGACCAAATTAGTGTGTTTTGCCAACAGTATTCCTCTAATTCCACACCTAAAATCCAGAGAACTGTCCAGAAACTGGAAGAGGAAATAAGAGACTTGGGGGGATGTCTTTACGTCACAAGCTGATCAACAAAAAAAAAAATGATGGGCTAATTTTTAAAAGGCAGGAACTTAACTCCCTTCTGCAGGACAGAGCTAAAGGAGCACTAGTCCGAGCACGTTTTACTAGACTCCAGGACATGGATGCACCAACTTCTTTCTTTTTTAATTTGGAGAAATCTGCTGTTCAGAGGAAACAAATGGTCTGTCTTCATTGTTCTGATGGAAACATCACTACAGACCCAGTTGAGATGAGGAAGCTCCGAGTGGAGTTTTATACAGATTTATTCGGCGCAGGCAGCTGTGACATGGACTGTGCTGCAGAGCTTCTGCAGGGGCTTCCTTAACTGAGCTTAGAAGACCAGAACACTCTGAACGCAGAAATCGTTTTAGATGAGCTGACTGCTGCGGTGTCCCAGATGGCACCAGGCAAGGCTCCAGGACTAGATGGCCTTCCTTTGGACTTTTTTAAACACTTCTGGATGATACTGGGATGGGACCTTTTGGCCGTTTTTAAAGTGTTTTTTTTTTTTGTTTTTTTTTTAATAAAAGGGAGCCTTCTGGCTTCCCGTAGGCAAGCAGTTCTTTCACTGCTGCCCAAGAAGGGAAACCTAGCTCTTTTAAAGAACTTGGAGACCTGTAGCTCTTTTATGTATGGACTATAAGATCCTTTCCAAGGTTTTATCAAATATAGATTTAAAACAATATATTGAATTATTTATTGGTGCAGATCAGTCTTATTGTATTCTGGACAGGTCGATGTATGATGATTTATTTTTAATAAGAGATGTATTTGATATTTGTAAATTGTATAATATTAATGTTGGTATTTTATCCATTGATCAAAAAAAGGCGTTTGATCGTGTGGATCATGGTTTTCTCTTTTCCACCCTGCAGGCTTTTCAAATTGGGGGGAGCTTTTTTATCTTGGGTCAAACTATTGTACAATGAAGCCTGCTGTTTAGTAAAGGTGGGGGGAGGGTTGAGCTGCCCTGTACCAGTTAAAAGAGGGATCAGACAGGGCTGCCCCATCTCAGGCCAGCTTTACAGTATTGTCATTGAACCTCTTCTGTGTAGGCTGAGGAGCAGGTTACAGGGCCTGGGTCTCCCTGAGCTGGCTCAGAACCGCACTGTGGCTGTCTCAGCTTATGTAGATGATAATGTTTTTATACAAAATCAGAGATATACAGTATACAAGAACTTAGAGAGCCTGACGGTGTATGAAAAGGCCTCCTCCGCTAAAGTTAACTGGGACAAATGTGAAGCTTGCCTAATCGGTCAGTGGAGCCTAGGAGATGTCCCTGAGCTACCCGGGAAACTTAAGTGGGGGAAAAAAGAAGCATCAAAGTTCTGGGAGTGTACTTAGGGGGACAGGACTTCCAAAAACAGAACTGGGAGGGAGTGCTGGAGAAGGTGAGCGCTAAGTTGTCTAAATGGAAATGGTTGCTTCCCCAGCTGTCCTACTGGGGTAGAGTTCTGATAGCCAATAACCTGGTCGGCCCTTCCCTTTGGCATAGACTGATCATCTTGGTGCCACCACCAGGCCTCATGAGGGACATACAGCAGCTTCTGGTGAACAACAACTGGTCAGGTCAGCATTGGCTGAGGGCACCAGTTCTTTATCTCCATGTGGCTGAGGGAGGACATGGCCTCATGGACATTTCTTCGAGAATTGCTGCCTTCAGACTGCAGATGGTGCAGAGGCTACTCTATGGCTGCGGTTATTGCTGGCTGGCATCAGCTCAGCTGCTCCTGAGGAAGGCTGTCTGGCTAAGACTGGATAAACTGCTGTTTCTTCTAAGGACCTCTGAAGTTGACCTGGCTGGAATAACGCCTTTCTGCAACTCAGTGCTTGATGCGTGGAAGACGTTCAAGACCACACGGACCTCAGACCTGGTCTGTGGATCTTTTGAGGAGCTGCTGTTACACAATGACTTTACATCTTGCATACTTTCCTCCACATCACTCCGCGCCAAGTTTGTTGAGGCTGGCATTGCCAAACTGGGCCACCTCATAAGAACATCTCCGGAGAATCTTGGTGGAGTCAGCGGCATCAGGTCTTCCAGGGTGCTGAAGAAGATAGTGGATGAGGTCTAGCAGTCCCTGTCTGTACCACTCAGGGTGTATGCTCAGGACCGTACCCTGGTTGACCTATGGCGCGAGGACCATGAGTGCATCTTTCCTGCACTAAGCGTCAGACCTGCGACTGAAGATGGTGAGAGGAGAGGGGGCTGCTTCTGTCTCTGAAAACACCAGTGCTGGGTAACTTCAGTTCATGTGGGAAGAAGCAGCTTTATTATAGCTATGTAAAGATACTGAACTTCCGCTCTTTAGTCAAAGTCAGGGAGTCGAGGTGGACCCAGGTTTTTGCTCCAGAATGCACCCCAAGGGCTGCTGGAGGACTCTATATAAGCCGCCCATTGAGAAACTGACGGCTGACCTCCAGTGGAGGGTCATACATGGAGCGATGGCCACAAACGGACACAGGGCTCACCTGGATCCCAGCACTGGGGAGGACTGTCCCTTCTGTCACCAACAAGAAACCCTAGAACACTTGGTGTCTCTTTGTCCTCGGCTAGTGGGCCTATTTAAGACACTGCAGGAGTGGGTGGAACACCTAGGGGAGAAGTTTTCCGTCACTTTGTTTGTCTTTGGGCCGAAATACACAGTCAGGAAAAGACAGACTCGGTTTTAATTAATTTTTTCATTGGAACCGCAAAACTAGCAATCTGGAAGACCAGAAAGAATCAGGTGGTGGGCCTGGGATGGACTGATGTGGTTCAGAGCCTGAAAGGTTTGGTTGCATCTTGTCTTAAGGTAGAGTATGCTTTTTACAGACTAACCAATAACCTGGACACTTTTATAGATTTGTGAGGTTTTAGACAGGTTTTATGTTCACTTGAAGAGGATGGTGCACTAACTCTCAACTTTTAATGTACAAGAGTGTTTTAACAGAGAAGATGTTTTTGAGCAATTCCAGCGTTATGGACGTGACACTTGAACTCAAAATGCCAACAAATGACCCAGTGCATGTTTTATTGTCTCCCAGTATTTAAACAGGTGTTGCATATTTTAAGGCTGTACCATACTGGAGAAGTGATAGAACAAGAACAAATCCTATAGTACATCTCGGACATGCCAGAAAATGCCAATAAAAGATGCGTTATGGATGTGACAGAAAAAGTATCACTTTTCTTGGGTGACTGTACATTTTTATCAAACTCTGTGAAATTGTAAACCTAATGTCGAAATGGAGATATCCATTTGATAGAGGGGTCCAAGGTGAATATTAAAAAAATCTTTGTTTAAAATATTTTGTATTTCATGCAGAGTTTCGGAAGGAAAAGTCAGCGTTATGGATGTGACGAAATTCCGTTATGGATGTGACGCGTATGAAATAGACATGGCATATGTTTAGAAAATCAGCAATTTAACCACCATAACCCTTTGAAAAACTCTCTAAATATCAGCTAAAACTATCAAAGTTCTTAAATAATATTTAGGATGGCTATTGTTTTGCTGTTTTGTGGATTTTAGCATACATTTCTGTGGCTTGTGGCAATAATATAGAATTGTACATGATCAAAGTTGATTTTAGCTTGGGTTTTACATTATAAGAAAGAAAGACTGACATATTAAGGCGAAGGGAACGATTCTTGTGACAAATTGGTTCAACTTATTCACATCTATAAAATACAGGCCTAGGTGATATCTTTGGGAGTGGTTTTGATGAATTACATGTTGCTTTATTTTTGCATGGTGAGGTTGACATTTACATGGAATTGCCCTTTTATGTACTGAATTTGATGATTTTCTAGCAATGACTTGTATAGCTACCTTTTCATTTCCTCCATTATTTATTGTTTTACTTCTTGTGAAAGAAAACATACACATGGAACAGTGGCATAATTAAAGGTGTTTTAAAAAGTCTCTCACACGCACGCACTCTCTCTTACTCACACACTCGCGTGCTCTCCTCTCTCTCTCACTCACACACACACAAGGACAGATTTATTTTTTGGTACCACTGCCAATACAATAGTCTATACATGTTTTGTTTTTTTTTTTCAGTTGAACATAATGGTTTTTTTTTGGTGTCCGTTATGTTCCTCTTTCTCAAACTCTATCATAAGTCTTTTTTTTTTCTTTCCCCAATAAAGCTGACATTGACAATACAACCCAACATCCTATTCATTTCATCTCTCTGCAGCTAGCAGGGAAAATATTTATGTGGAATATATTTGAGCTATCCGAACAAAAGATGACATGAGGTGCGGCACAGTGGTGTAGTGGTTAGCAGTGTCCCCTCACAGCAAGCAGGTTCTGGATTTGAGGCCAGTGGCTGACGAGGGCCTTTTTGTGTGGAGTTTGCATGTTCTCCCCGTGTCTGCATGGGTTTCCTCTGGGTGCTCCGTTTTCCCCCACAGTCCAAAGACATGTGGTTAGGCTAAGTGGCTACTCTAAATTGTGTGACTGTGTGTGAATTGGTGAGAGGAGAAAACCTCTATAATAATCCAGTACAAGGTAATGGGAAACCACTACTGTCATCCTTCCCTAGAAACTTTGATGGTTGAAGCCATCAGAGCAGACCTGCCATCAGGCAGAACACTAAAGAAGAAGGTGGTTATCTTACTCTATCTTAAGTCTTTTTATTTATTCTTTCCCCAACAAAGCTGACATGTGAATACAACCCAATATCCTATTCATTTAATCTCTCTGCAGCTATATGTTGAATATATTTGAGCTAACCGGACAAAAGATGGCATGGCAATGAAAAGATATTCTTTCATTAAAGTATTCGTTTTTGCTATACACTCACTCACTCATCCTCTTGCACGTGGTGCGTAGAGCCAACTAAGTTCACTAGGCTTCGCCATCTGCAGTGCCTGGGGAAGCGAGATGTTAAGGTTCCTCAGATTGCATGCCACAACATCCATCCAACGGGTGCGAGGGGGGGCCCCCCCTTGGCTGCTGCCATCCTGCCTGTTTGGGATTAAAATCCAATATGGCTCGGGTGGGGTGCTCGGATGGGAGGCGTAGGATATGTCCATACCAACGTACCCATTGCATTGCTGCTAGGCATGAAGCAGGAGGTTGTTTAGTCAACTCATGAAGTTCCTTGTTGCTCACATGTTCGGGCCATCGAATACCGGTGATCCTCCTTAGGGCTCTACTATCAAAGCCGTCGAGTCGGGCTGCCAAAGTGTTGTTTAACGGCCAGGTTTCAGAGCCGTACAGGAGGACCGATACGACAAGAGTTGTAAGTGCGTTGTTTAGTCCGTTGTGTAATGTGGCGGTGACACCAGAGTGGTTTCCACAGGGACTGTGGAACAGCTGAAGCTTGATCGTGTCTTTGATTTCGAATTTTAGGTCACCAGTCTTGGAGATTATTGATCCGAGATACTTGAATGAAAAAACAAAGTTAACTATGCAAAGGTTGAGGACAAGAGGTTCAGAGTCGGGGCCTTCGCTAATGTGCATAAGTTCTGTTTTACTCCAGTTGATGCTGAGGCAGAATTTCTTGGCCTCTTCGTCATACACCGTGAGGGCTTCTTGGAGTCGATCCAAATCGTCAGCGAGCAAGGTGTTGTTGTCTGCATACTCAAGATCCGCTAGGTCATTAAGTAGTCAATGACACAATTAAAAAGATCCGGTGCAGCCACGCGGCCCTGATGAACTCCGCTGTTGATGGTGAACCACTCTGATTCCTTGCCATTCACTCTGACGCACCTCTCCGCAGAGTTGTACATCTGCTGAAAGAGGGTGATTATCTTCTGTGGTACTCCAAGCAGTCTCAGGATCTTTCAGAGGAAAGTGTGGTCCACTGTATTGAATGCAGCTCGGAGATCTATAAAAGCAATATAGAGATGCCGGTTCTTTCTGAACTCGCATGCCTTCTCAATGGCTAGGCGAAGTGCAGAAATGTGGGCGATGATGGAGCGGTTCGGCATAAAGCCTGCTTGTTGTGGGCGCCGTCTGCTCCTGATGGCTGGGATGGCTCTTGTGAGTAGGATACGGGTGAACAGCTTGCCCGGGCTGGAGAGTAAAGTAACGCCCCTGTGATTGCTGCATACCAGCTGGTCTCCCTTCCTTTTCCAGAATGGTAAGATGATATCCCGTCTCCAGTCATCAGGGAGCTTTTGTAGGATCCACATGTGGTTTATTATCTGAGTGAGCCACTGGGTCATATGGTCGCCTCCAGCCTTCAGCATCTCGGCTGTGATGTTGCAGATGCCAGGGGCCTTCCTGTTCTTCAGTTTCCTCAGAGCGGCCTTCACCTCATCTGGGGTAACGGGAGTAGTGGGGCAATTGGGGTTTGTGGCATCAGTCACATTGGCAGCCTCGGCCAGTGTGGGATCCTCAGGAACTGGAGGATGGTTTAACAGCTGGCTAAAGTGTTCCTTCCAGTGGTTAATACAGTCAGCTTCTGTGGAGATAATGTTACCGGCATTGTCTTTGATAAGGAAGCTGCATCGTCGAGGGCCAGCCTTGGCTTGGCAAAGAAGACTGTAGATTTGCTTTTGGTCATTCCTCTCTGCCACAGCTTCTAGCTTAGCCACTTGTTCGATCCAGTACTTCTCGCGGTCCCGACAGATAGCTGTGTTGCGAACTCCATTGAGATGGCGATACTCAGTCTTGTCCCCACGAAGGCGCGCAGCTCAGCAGCGGTCGAGAATGTCAAGGGTCTCTTGTGAGATCCATGGTTGTTTGGAGGAGGGTCTGTTCCTGCCTATTATTTCCTCAGCTGCTTTGTAGGCTTAAGGTTTGAAGTGCTGCCAGTCCGACGTTGCATCCGAAGCTAGGGCGCTGTATCAGTTGGTGATGGCACATTTGTAGGTTTCTTGGATCATTGGGTCCTTGAGTCGAGAGGAGTCAAGACGTACTTGCCTTTTGATGGATGGGTCAACCTTAAGCTTGAGCCTCATGTGGGCCATCAACAGCCTGTAGTCTGTGTTGCCAAGTTGGGTACCTCTGTAGGCTTGGCAGTTAGTGATGAATGACTTCCAGTGGCTTGAGATGAGGATATGGTTGATGGCTTTTCTGGTTCTTCCATCAGGGCTGTACCAGGTCCAGGGATGGATCCTCTTGCGAGGGAACCACGTGTCAGCAATGCAGAGATTTGTGGCTCTGCAGAGCTCCAGTAGGCGGCTGCCATTGTTGTTGGCTGAATCCACAGATATGGAGCCAATCACAGCCTGCTGATAGATGTTCTGGGAGTTGGCTGACAGGGTGGGATTAGCACCGGTGAGGACTAGGGTAATGTCATATGGCGGAGCATCTTGGATAGCTTCCTGTAGCTGGTCATAGAATGTGTCCTTGTCTGTATCCTGGGTAGGGCTGGTTGATGTGGAGAAAAAAAAAATCTCGATATATTTTTGCTATATCTCGATATATGATCTATATCTTGATATCTATGCAGGAAAAACAACCCCCAAAAAACAGACACACCAAATTCAGCAAGGTGTTTTTTTTGTTTGTTTTTTTTTGTTTGTTTTTTTAAATTGAAGTGCAAACAGGTAGGCAGCCAAGTGCCTAGAGGTAGACAGGTACTAGTAACAAAGTGCTTGTGCACCATTTTTAACATGAATTATCAAACCAAGGAAGTAGTATATTGCCTTATTTTAATTACAAACACAAAACCTGAGGGTAGGCAGTTCTTATAAAGTGTGTCTTAAACATTTAAGATAACAAAAAAAAACCTCATTTCATAAATAATAATTTGACTTATAGAAATAATACATATTGCCTTCCTTTTCCTTAAAAGCAAAACTCAAACTCATCTCACTGCATTAACCCTTTTGTAGTAGTCAGTAACAAATACATAGCCAAAAACTGTACCTGTTGTGTAACATTTTTACATTTGAAGATTTTGCTCAACGACGGCAATGGGTGCCATGTCCTTTGCTATGTGAAATGCAACCGACTCCATTATGCTGGCCCACCTTGTGCTCGTTTTTTCGTATGGTACACCCCGGGGTAAAGCAGTGTGGAGTGTTGTCTGCTGTGGAGTCTTGGTAGAGGTGGTGGGTTTGGGCGCGACCCGCAGCCTGGCACACTCCTCGTACAAAAGTTTGTGGCGTACCTGTAAATGGTTGAACAGGTTCGTGGTGCTCGACACTTTGGTTGCCACCAATTTCTTGCATTCCCGGCAGGAGACCTCTTTCTGTTGTTCGTCCGACGGTTTAAAACCAAAATATCTCCATATAATGGAGCCATTTGTCCTTTTTTTTTTTGGTACGAGTTCTGCTGCCTCCGGGCTTTCTGTGGGCGCCGCCATGTTGAATGAGTTAACACGCCGCCTACACGTGAGGGGAGGGGGTACAAACGCAAGAAGGAGGCGGGGCGGGCAGCACCATAGCACAGTGAAGGAAATTAAGCACAGTGGCGAAATCATATTAATTTAGAGCATTATCTCGATATATACGATATGCCAAAATCTTTTTCGTGTTCATAAAACATATCGATATATCGATAATCTCGATATATCGCCCACCCCTAATCCTGGCTGGCCTCTGTTGGTGCATAGGCGACAATGACAGTCATTTTCCCATGTTTGTGAAGGAGGCGAGCTGTTAGCAGTCTGGGATGCCCAAACATCAGCTCCCGGTCCATCCACCTTGTCGTGGCGTGACAGCCCGAATGCACCGATTTCCTGGTCCTGGTAGGTGCAACAGTCCTATTCTGTAACCTCGAATGAGGGGGTGGAGATTGGATAGTCGCAAAAGGATGGACCACCAGCATGTCAGTTATGCTGAGAGGTGGCAGCCCCGCCAGCTGACTACACCAGCGTCGGGCCTACTACCCGTTTTATGGTGGTATCTAAATCTTGTATTGACGCCAACTAGAAGAAACTGGACTGACCTCTCTCGGAACTGACCAATGTGTGTTGCCGATAAACAAGTACTGAATTTCCGTAACAAGGTCCGTATTGCAACCTGGAATGTACAAACACTTCTTCATACAGGATATGCAACACTTTTGTCAAACGAACTGTCCAAATATGATCTAAGCCTAGCTGGCATCTGCGAAGCCCGATGGCCCAGATCTGGAGAGTCCATTGTTGGAGACCACACCGTCATATGGAGTAGGCCAGAGGATAGAAGTGGACTCTATGGAGTAGCCCTAGCCATTCCCTCACGTCTAAGAGGATCACTCATCAGCTATACACTGAAGACTTTTGATTTTGAGATCACAATGAGATGATTCTTGTTTGCCCTGTAAGATTGATTAAACAATTAATAGCTCTGAAATATCTACTCTTGGTTTGAGCCCCGAATTCCACCTCTGAACATGACTGAAGATTTGTTGTTAAAAAAGGACAAACCAACATGAAGGCCACAGAGCTGTCTATGGGAGAAAAGCAAACCATTTTGAAGCTGAGAAATGAGGGAAAATCAATTGCAGCCATTAAGTCAAGTTTCGAGTCAAGTTTATTTGTATAACGCTTTTAACAATAAATATTGTCGCAAAGCAGCTTTACAGAATTTGAACGACTTAAAACACGAGCTAATTTTATCCTTGATCTGTCCCCAGTGAGCAAGCCTGTGGTGACGTTGGCAAGGAAAAACTCCCTCAGACGACATGAGGAAGAAACCTCGAGAGGAACCAGACTCAAAAGGGAACCTATCCTCATTTGGGCAATAACAGACAGCATGACTATAATATTAACAGTTTTAACATGAAGTCAGTTTTGTTGATGTTATAAACTCTTCATTGCTGGAAACTTGAGTACAAAACTGTTCATGACAACTGCAGTCCTCAAGTTAGCAAGTCAACTGTAGTCCTCAGCCATAAAAGCATTACTGTAAATGTCCAGAGCGTCCTCCAAATGTGACTTTCAACTGTCCTCATGGGGCCATCCTCCACAGGAGCGATGGTTGGAGTCTCATCGCAGACACAGGGCACCAGGATGGATCAAGCAGGTCTGAGGAGCAGAAGAGGTCAGCATCTCGATCCCAAGACCAACATGTAATTCAGCGGGACAGATTTGGGGAGAGAGGGAGAGAAAATACAGGTTGTTAGGTATGCCCAATGTCGCCTGAATAAGTAGGAACAGTATACATATTGCACTGAGTACAAGCAGGGACTCCGGCAACTAACTATGACAGCACAACTAAAAGGGGAGAGCCAGAAGGTAACACAGGCATGAGGGAGCCCCAGGACATAAAGCAGCCAGCCACTACACCGTCAACAAACTCGAGTGAGCAAGCGAGTGGGGACTGACAGCATCCATACATCCCAGTTTACCAAAACACTATGTCTGAGGACCCTCCAGATCTACTCCTTTACCTCATAAACGCCATAAACAAAAGGCTTGGCTAAACCGATGTTTTCAGCCTAGACTTAAACACTGAGACTGTGTCTGATTCCCGAACACTACTTGGAAGGCTGTTCCAGAACTGTGGGGCTTTGTAGAAAAGGCTCTGCCCCCTGATGTAGCCTTCACTATACGAGGTACCAGCAGATAGCCTGCACCTTTTGATCTAAGTAGGCATGGTGGGTCATAGAGGACCAGAAGTTCACTCCGGTACTGTGGTGCGAGACCATTCAGTGCTTTAAAGGTCTATAGTAGTACTTTTATAATCAATACGAAATTTGATTGGGAGCCAATGCAGTGTGGATAAGACAGGAGTGATGTGGTCATATTTTCTAGTTCTAGTAAGGACTCTTGCTGCTGCATTTTGAACTAACTGGAACTTGTTTATGCACTTATTGGAACATCGAGACAATAAGGCATTACAATAATCCAACCTGGAGGTAACGAAAGCATGAACTAGTTTTTCCGCGTCATGTAGTGACATTAAATTTATTATCTTAGCAATATTTCTGAGCTGAAAGAAAGCTATCTGGGTCATGTTATCAATGTGAGTTTTGAATGAAAGACTGGGGTCAGTAATCACTCCGAGATCTTTTACTGCTGCACGTGAAGAAACAAAGGCCATCCAGAGCTACTGTGTAATCAGAAAACTTACTTCTAGCTGCATGTGGTCCTAGTACAAGTACTTCAGTTTTGTCAGAGTTAAGCAGAATGAAATTAATAAGCGTCCAGTGTCTAATGTCCTTTACACATTCCTTAATTCTATTAAGCTGGTGTCTCTCGTCAGGTTTTGCAGAAACATACAACTGTGTGTCATCAGCATAACAGTGGAAACTAATACAATGTTTACGAATAACATCACCCAGAGGTAACATATATAAAGAAAAAAGCAGTGGACCCAAGACAGAACCTTGTGGAACACCAAACTTTACCTCAGTGCATCTAGAAATATCACCATTTATATCAACATACCGATAACGATCAGTTAAATAAGAGCTGAGCCAGGAGAGGGCCGTTCCCTTAACTCCCACAGCATTTTCTAGTCCATCCAGAAGAATGGAATGATCAATGGTATCAAATGCTGCACTAAGGTCAAGCAACACAAGCAGCGAGACGCAGCCCTGATCAGACGCCAACAGTAGATTGTTTACTACTTTAACCAAAGCTGTCTCTGTGCTATGATTAGGTCTAAATCCTGACTGATACATTTCATGGATGTTATTCCTATGTCAATATGAGCATAACTGCTGTGCCACAGCTTTTTCAAGGATCTTGGAGATAAAGGGGAGGTTTGATATTGGCTGATAATTGGACAGTTGACAGGGATCAAGGTCAGGTTTTTTAATCAGGGGTTTGATAACTGCTAGTTTAAAGGATTTGGGTACATAGCCAATTGTAAGAGAATAATTTATTATTTTTAGAAGTGGTTCAATTACTTCAGGTATTATCTGTTTGAATAGATGTGTAGGTAAGGGATCTAGTACACAGGTTGAGGCTTTTGATGCTGAGATTAATGAAAGTAATTCAGCTTCTTTTAGGGAAGTAAAACATTCTAACTGATGATACAGTTATATTGTTAATTACAGGGTCCCTTGCATTGTCTGACCTTAAATTAGTTGTTTGAATTTTTTGTCAGATATTCTCAATTTTGTCATTAAAACAATTCATGAAATCATTACTATTACATACTGCAGGTGTGCATGTGTCTATAGTGGACTTACAGTGGGGCAAAAAAGTATTTAGTCAGTCACCAATTGTGCAAGTTCTCCCACTTAAAAAGATGAGAGAGGCCTGTAATTTTCCATCATAGGTATACCTCAACTATGAGAGACAAAATGAGAAAAAAAAATCCAGAAAATCACATTGTCTGATTTTTAAAGAATTTATTTGCAAATTATGGTGGAAAATAAGTATTTGGTCAATAACAAAAGTTCATCTCAATACTCTGTTATATACCCTTTGTTGGCAATGACAGAGGTCAAACATTTTCTGTAAGTCTTCACAAGGTTTTCACACACTGTTGCTGGTATTTTGGCCCATTCCTCCATGCAGATCTCCTCTAGAGCAGTGATGTTTTGGGGCTGTTGCTGGGCAACACGGACTTTCAACTCCCTCCAAAGATTTTCTATGGGGTTGAGATCTGGAGACTGGCTAGGCCACTCCAGGACCTTGAAATGCTTCTTACAAAGCCACTCCTTCATTGCCCGGGCAGTGTGTTTGGGATCATTGTCATGCTGAAAGACCCAGTCACGTTTCATCTTCAATGCCCTTGCTGATGGAAGGAGGTTTTCACTCAAAATCTCACGATACATGGCCCCATTCATTCTTTCCTTTACACGGATCAGTCGTCCTGGTCCCTTTGCAGAAAAACAGCCCCAAAGCATGATGTTTCCACCCCATGCTTCACAGAAGGTATGGTGTTCTTTGGATGCAACTCAGCATTCTTTCTCCTCCAAACACGACAAGTTTAATTTTTACCAAAAATTTCTATTTTGGTTTCATCTGACCATATGACATTCCTCAATCCTCTTCTGGATCATCCAAATGCTCTCTAGCAAACTTCAGATGGGCCTGGACATGTACTGGCTTAAGCAGGGGGACACGTCTGGCACTGCAGGATTTGAGTCCTGGGTGGCGTAGTGTGTTACTGATGGTAGCCTTTGTTACTTTGGTCCCAGCTCTCTGCAAATCATTCACTAGGTCCCCCCGTGTGGTTCTGGGATTTTTGCTCACCGTTCTTGTGATCATTTTGACCCCACGGGGTGAGATCTTGTGTGGAGCCCCAGATCGAGGGATATTATCAGTGGTCTTGTATGTCTTCCATTTTCTAATAATTGCTCCCACAGTTGATTTCTTCACACCAAGCTGCTTACCTATTGCAGATTCAGTCTTCCCAGCCTGGTGCAGGTCTACAATTTTGTTTCTGGTGTCCTTTGACAGCTCTTTGGTCTTGGCCATAGTGGAGTTTGGAGTGTGACTGTTTGAGGTTGTGGACAGGTGTCTTTTATACTGATAACGAGTTCAAACAGGTGCCATTAATACAGGTAACGAGTGGAGGACAGAGGAGCCTCTTAAAGAAGAAGTTACAGGTCTGTGAGAGCCAGAAATCTTGCTTGTTTGTAGGTGACCAAATACTTATTTTACAGAGGAATTTACCAATTAATTAATTAAAAATCCTACAATGTGATTTCCTAGATTCTTTCCCCCCATTCTGTCTCTCATAGTTGAAGTGTACCTATGATGAAAATTACAGGCCTCTCTCATCTTTTTAAGTGGGAGAACTTGCACAATTGATGACTGACTAAATACTTTTTTGCCCCACTGTATTCCTGGTTAATTTTGCTACAGTATTAAATGGGAATCTAGGATTATTTTTACTTTCTATTAGGGAGGAGAGATATGTTGATCTTTTATGTTGATATGTTGAGCTTTTCTATACTTCAGGAAGCTCTCCACGCTAATTTGAACATTACCAATTTTGTTTGATGCTATTTACGTTCCAATTTTTGAGTGGTCTGTTTTAATGTGTGAGTGTCATCATTAGGTATAGCCAATACAACAATTTGGATTGTCCTGAAAAAGAAACAAAGAAACCACTGGTATATGAACAACTAGACATCAAACAGGGTGCTCAAGGAAAACAGTTGTTGATGACCGAAACATGGTGTGTGCTGTAAAGGAAAAACTCCAAAAACAACGCTCAATGGCATCACCAACAGCCTCCACAAGGCAGGAGTGAAGGTTCAAGCCAGCATTTGAAGATGATTTTGAGAGTAGATATATAGAGGCCATACCACAAGGTGCAAACCACTAATCATCAGTAAGAATCAGAAAGCCAGATTGGAATTCCCAAAGAAGTCCAGAGATGAACCATAAACATTCTGGAACCAAGATTAATCTCTACCAAAGTGAAGGAAAGGCTAGGGTGACCAGACGTCCCGGTTTTACCGGGACAGTCCCGATTTGGGGTTGTGTGTCCCGAGTCCCGACAAAAGTCTGTCGGGACACGGATATGTCCCGGTTTTCGCCACTCGCGACGTTTGCGACTGAGCAGCGTGGGAATCATTAGCAGAGAAATGTCTGCATTTACTATTTTGATGAATTGACCAGTGTGGCAGCGGGGGCGTGGTCAAGCGTCGGTCTGTGACCGGAGGGCGGAGTCAGGGAAGGTAAGTGGCAGAATCACTACACCTGATGTGAATTAATGTGTTTGTGTGTCTTCCCCAGTGACCGCGCCCTATATAGCTAAGGAGAGAGAGCGAGTTCTCTCCCTAACCAGACGACTGGAGTGTGTGCGTTGGCTGGGAGAGTTAAAAGTTTGCTGAAAAGTGAAAATAAAGAGTTTTGTGAACTCAGTTCTGACCTGCCGTCCTTCTGTGCTCCACCCACCCATACAGACTGTCATAGTGGTGCTGAAATTCAGGACCGAGCACAGAAGGACGGCAGGCCAGAACTGAGTTCACAAAACTCTTTTTATTTTCACTGTTCAGCAAACTTTTAACTCTCCCAGCCAACGCACACACTCCAGTCATCTGGTTGGGGAGAGAGCTCGCTCTCTCTCCTTAGCTATATAAGGCGCGGTCACTGGGGAAGACACACAAACACATTAATTCACATCAGGTGTAGTGATTCTGCCACTTACCTTCCCTGACTCCGCGGTCACAGACCGACACTTGACCACGCCCCCGCTGCCACAACAGGAATCGCAAACTTTCCTGGTTACTGCCCCCTGGCCCTGTGGCATGGGTGTTTATTTAACCACATTATTCTAGACAACAGATCGTGTTGCCATGCAACAATAAAATAAACATTAACTGGCGCGAATGTTCTTTGTCTAGCAGCTAGCAGCAGTAGTGCCGCAGCAATTATGCCGAAAAGAAAATGTACCTTTTCCAAAGATTTACAGGGCACCTACCCCTTCCTCCGAGAGGTGCAGAACAATGCGCACGAAGCCTACTGCACACACTGTAAGTGCTTTGTTCTTGTACTGAGTTGGGTAGCCTATGCTGCAAATTATGTGCGCTCCTGTGGGGGCTTTCCTCAGCTGTCACCCCTCTCCTCCTTTATTGCTGTTTTGTTTGAGTGTATATTCTCAAATCACTTGTCTCTTTTTTGTTTCTGTTTAACATACCATTCTGACAGTTTGGCCATATTGCTGTGTTGAACAGCTTGTTGCACCTTCCATTAAAGTGTTCACTTTTGTACACATCATCTTGCTTTATTCATTCAGTTGTGGGGAACGGTTAGTAAGGTTGATTCTGACCTAGGTCACATATCTACTTTTTAAGTTCATGCTATAGTGCATACAATTTTAGAGATATAGCCTACATGTGCATATGCATTCTTCTTGGTGTTCTCACAAACAGGTGAAATAAATCAGTTTAAATTTGGCCTATGGACATAGCCTGGCCTATTCTCAGCCATTACAAAAAATGTTGTCTGACCATAATTTAACTGATCTGTATACCACTTTGCTACTAGATAACAAAATGCCTGTTTGTTTTATTTCATGTGAGATGTTCATAAATGTGAACTTCAACAAAATAAGAGCACCTCTCTGAGTGTCACGTTTACGTAAAAAAAAGGTGTGCGTGCATGAGCATGGTCGCGCGCAAAAGTGTCCCGGTTTCAGACTAGGGAAATCTGGTCACCCTAGGAAAGGCCAAAGTGTGGAGAAAGAAAAGAGCTAAAGTGTGCGAGCTCATTGGTCAAACACAGTGGAGGTAGTGACGTGTCTTGGGCTTGCATGACTGCTTCTGGAACGGGTTCACTAGAAGAAGGCTTTATTTGTCACGCAAGCACAGTGAAATTCATCCTCTGCATTTAACCCATCTGAAGCAGTGAACACACGCATGCGCGCACACCCAGGTGAGCAATGAGCACACACACATACTCCGAGCAGTGAGCAGCCATGCTACAGTGCTCGGGGAGCAGTTGGGGGTTAGGTGCCTTGCTCAAGGGCACTTCAGCCCAAGGCTGCCTCATGTTAACCTAACTGCATGTCTTTGAACTAATCTTTATTGACGATGTAACTCATGATGGTAATATGAGAGAGAATTCGTAAGTCTACAGAAACATTTGGTCTGCCAGTTTACGGAGAAATGTATCCGGTCTAATTGGGAGGACATCATCATACAGCAAGACAATGATCCAAAACACACATCAACACAACAAAGGACTTCATCGGGGGGGGGAAGTGGAAGGTTTTCACCTGGTCAATCACCAGACCTTAACCCAACCGAGCTGTATTTCACCTCCTGAACAGGAGACTGAATGGACAAACCAGTGAAAAGTTTCAGTATACAAGCCTAAAAAAGAAGTAGTGAGTTTGGTGTGGTCACTGGGTCACTGGCGTGATGCAGTTATACCAAGCAAGGGATATGCAACCAAATATTGAGTGTTATTTACATTAATGTACCTTAACACTGTCTGTGCCTGTACTTTTGCTCACCTAAAATGTCAAGTCGAGATTGTGTGTCTTTCTCTCTTACTCTGCCTGTTTTTTCACTATATTTATTCAGATATCAAAAGACCTTTTCCTTTCTGTTCATTTCCTTTCTTTTCCTCTACCCTTTTGAGTTTCGCCTCCAGTCCCACAGGAAGTGTCTTGGAAAACCGCCATGACACAAATGAACAAATTACGACTGTAATTATCAGAACATCAAATGTTCTCTTGGTAAAGATTTCCTATCTGCTGCTCAGCTTCATTTCCTTTTGACTGGTAAAATGTCTGTCTTTGCTGTTTGGGATTTAATTCACAATACATCCTTCCTTTCTGTTAACCCCTCTCTCTCACTGCCTCTCCTAACAGGTATTGACTTTAAAGTGAAGACCATTGAGGTCGAAGGGAAGAAAGTCAAGTTGCAAGTCTGGTAAGATGGACCTTCCTCAACTCACTGTGCTCTGATTTCAATGATAAACCTGTATACTGCTGAGAATTGATTTATTCATCAAAACAACACTAACAGCAATGTGTCTAAGCAGTTTTGTGAAGTGAAGAAAACATGGAAAGTCAAAAATACCATCTGAAAATAACCCTGAAACCTCCCCCCGAAAGCAGCATGCATGTGGAGTTAGGGTGGTTTGAAGTCCTGGTTTCAACTCAACCATGAAGTTTGACAGACAAATAAGCTGCTGTGAGAAAAACAGATTCTTCCAGCTCAGTAGTATTGCCAAGTTGCAGTCTTTTTTTTTCCTTATGGCCCTTTTCCACTACCCTTTTTCAGCTCACTTCAGCTCGCTTCAGCTCACTTCAGCCCGACACGGCTCGCGTTTCGACTACCAAAAACCAGCACGACTCAGCTCACTTCAGCCCTGCTTAGCCCCTAAAACTCGCACCGTTTTGGAGTGGGGCTGAAGCGAGCCAAAGCGAGCCGAGTGAGGCTGGGGGCGTGAGGAGACACTCCCCTGTGCACTGATTGGTGAGGAGGAGTGTCCTCACATGCCCACACACGCCCCGCGAGCGCGCTGGGATCTGTAAACACCGCAAACCCGGAAGGAGAAGAATTACGAATTACGAGAATTTCTGAAGCCTTATGCGCCTCGCCTCATCTATACGCTCTTGCCAGTATCTGTCCGCGTTGTCGGTGACAACAAGCCACAGCACCAAGACCAGCAACACTAACGACTCCATGTCCTCCATGTTTATTGTTTACTATTCGGGTCGTGAGACTACCGCTTAAAAGCTCACTGATGTCACTGTTTGCGCTGCTTAACGACATCACCTGACGTCCACCCACTTTCGCTAACTCCACCCAATGTGTCCACCCACTTCCAGCCAGCACGGTTCAGCGCGGTTGTAGTCGAAATGCAACTCCAACATCCCCGCTCAGCTCGACTCAGCCCAACTCAGCCGCGTTTGTAGTGGAAAAGCGGCATTAGAGACCTAGAAATGGTTCCACATACTTTTATCACTTCACATCTTGAATACTGGTGACTGTCAGTCATCCTTGGCTCACCTGCACCTAGTTCAAGATGCAGCTGCTTAGACTCCTGTCTGGAAATAAACAGGGATCATTTCTACCTATACAGGCCTCTCTTCACTGGGTTCATGTTGATTACAATGTATATACTTTAAGATTTAGTCCTTTAACCAGTCCATTCGAAACCATTTCACAGTATATTTTTAAAACAAGTGATCATGCTTTTTCATCATTGCTTCAGGCTGTGGAATAGTCTACATTAGGTCTTTCTACACATAGCTTTCTACACATCTAAAGCTCCATTCTTTTTACTTTGGTGTATACTGTAAGTGCATAAGATCACTGCTGAACAAACTGTTCATACAGTACCTAGCATTCACTGTGCATTTGTATTTTTACCTCCGCCAACTCTGTTTATCAGTTCCCAATGTAACTCAAAAAGTAGTGAACAGATTTGGATGAAATTTTGAGGAAGGGTGAGCCATGGGCCAAGGACCAATTGATTAGATTTTGATGCAAATTTGGATATTTATGTGGATCCAGGATTTTTTTTTTTTTTTTACTGTTCCCAACATAACTCCAAAAAAAGTAGTAATCAAATTTTGATGAAATTTGGTGTACAGCTTTAGTATGATCCTAGGTTCATGTTATTTTTGATTTTGATGTCTTGGTGGAGGTATGTACTCTACCAAGTGCCCTTCTAGTTTGCTCATTTATTTAGTATTGTGTAGTTCACATACAACCCCGATTCTAAAAAAAAAAAGTTGGGACACTGTGGAAACTGTAAATAAAAACAGAATGCAATAATTTGCAAATCATGGAAATCCTATATTTCATTGAAAATAGTACAAAGACAACATATCAGTTGTTGAAACTGATACATTTTATTGTTTTTTGAAAAATATATGCTCATTTTGAATTTGATGTAAGCAACACGTTTCAAAAAAAAAATCGGGATGGGGCATGTAAATGTGGTCATGCTTTTTATCACAATTATCATTGTGTTGCATCATGTCTACTTTTAACAACACTCTGTAAACGGTTGGGAACTGAGGAGACCAATTGCTGGAGTTTTGAAAGAGAAATGTTGTCCCATTCTTGCCTGATATACAAGTTCAGTTGCTCAAAAGTTCAGCCTCTCCTTTGTCGTATTTTGCGCTTCATAATGTGCCAAATGTTTTAAATGGGAGACAGGTCTGGACTGCAGGCAGGCCAGTTTAGCACCTGGACTCTTTTACTACAGAGCTATACAGTTTTAATCTGTGCAGAAAGCAATTTGACATTGTCTTGCTGAAAGAAGGAAGGCCTTCCCTGAAAAAGATTTTGTCTGGATGGCAGCATATTGCTCTGAAACATGTATATATCATTCAGCATTAATGATGCCTTCCCAGATGTACAAGCTACCCGTGTCATGTGCACTAACGCACCCTCATACCATCACAGATGCTGGCTTTTGAACTGTGCACTGATGATAAGCCGGATGGTTCCTCTCCTCTTTAGCCTGGAGGACGTGGTGTCCAGGATTTCTAAAAATAATTTATACTTTTGATTCGTCAGACTTTGGGACAATTTTCCACTTCGCCTCAGTCTATCATAAAAGAACTCGGGCCCAGAGAAGGTGGCGGTGTTTCTGGATATTGTTTATATGTGGTTTTAACTTGCATTTGTGGACTTCCATCTGCGTTCACAGACGATGGTTTTCTGAAGTGTTTCTGAGCCCAGACAGTGATTTCCACTACAGATACATGTCTGCTTTTAATGCAGTGTCTCCTGAGGGCCTGAAGATCACAGGCAGGGCCGCTGACAGCTTTGGCTGGGCCCGGGACAAAATGCTCTGAATGCCCCCCCCCGAACGCCATTAAATGTATTCTGTTACGCCCCAAGCCTGCATGCGACAGCCCCCGCAATGCCTTCCTAAACTCGTGGATAGTCTACTGTAATCACGTGATTGGGGTGCTCTTGAAGGAGCAGCGATGGACGGGGGATTTCGGGCAGGGCTGGGGGCGAACATAGTATACTGTGCGTGCGTACTGTCCAGTGTGAAAAGCAGAGAAGAACACACCGCTCGAGAAACGGCGGGATATGATTGCGGGCTAATGTGAATATTCTTAGCTTCAGTCAGATATATGAAACACAATGTTATTAAGCCGTTGTGGTTATGAAATGATTCAATGCCCTGTGCGTTTGATATGGTGTTCAGTGTGACTTGCTCTCCCCTCGTTTGTTACATGAATTGCGTGCCGCGCGTGCCTTGGTTGGGGTTACTTTACGGGGCTGGAAAAAGTTGGCTGTGTCTTACCTGTAGGGTGACCACCGACATGAGTCTGTAAGTTAGGACACTTGTGTCCAAAAGTGAGGACAAAGGCCCTAAAGTTAGGACACCATCGCGTTACGGGGGGGGTAAGAAAAACTTATAAAAAAAAAAAAAACGTATGAAGTCAATATATATTTATTAACTTGGAACACCTATCAAAAAGAGAAATGTGGAAAATGATGGTCAAGACCATGTCAACAAGAAACAAAACATCACTGTAAAGTCACTGTAAAGAGTTGTGTCCATCTATAGACACTGAAAAAACAGTCTTTGCCATGCCATAGGCCAACATATTTATTCACTTGAAAATGACCATCAAAAAGAAAAAAAAAAGAAAAATCAAAAAATGAGTCAAGAAACATGTAGGCCTGCTGTCATTTAGCCTACTATACTGGCCTTGGCTTATCCACAGGAACTAAACTAAAAACAAAACATTGTTGTGTTCATTTATGCTCATCCAAAAAAATGTCAAAAAGAAAAACATGAAAAATGACAGTCAACCATGTCATTTACATTTGGCCTATAACCTTGGCAATACATTTGGCATTCTCTCTGTGGCGGTCTGTGTCCGCGTGTCTGTCTGTCGCACCTTTACCTCTGCTCCCCACATCAGTGTCAATGCGACAGAGCTTGTAGAAGGCGAAGTGTTCTCCTTTTTGGCTCTTGCCGACAAAACAATGCTCTAAGCACCAAGCATTTTTAAAGGATGTCTTTCGTTTCGGCATGAGTATTGTTCAACAGCATGCGTGCCAACATTCATAGGTTTTTCCGTACAAACATTCGCACTGCGCGCGCAGCTCGGAGGAGCATAAATCAGCCAATCGCATGAGCGCAGCTTTTGAGTGACAGCAGCTTCCAGACAATCAGAGGCTGCAGAGGTTCCATCGGCTGCGCGCGCAGCGCGAATGTTTGTGTACGAGAAATCCCTGTAGGCTATCTTTGCCTGTATGTCATCGCAGAATAGCAAGTGTGAATAATGGGCGGAGATTTGTGACGATTGATGCAACGGTGGCGGCTGAGGGTCCGAAATGAGGACAAAATGTAAAAAGTGAGGACGCATGACAGACGTCCGGACAGATGGCTCTAAAACCGGACTGTCCGGACGAAATCCGGACGAATGGTCACCCTACTTACCTGGCTCAGCTGCCCCACTGCCTTTGCTAGTACCTGCTGCATCATCCGAATCTTTTTTTAAATATTTATGCAGTGAGCCCCTGAGTCTCTTGGTTTCTTCCTCTCTTTTTCTCTTTTCTTTTCTTTTCTGTGCTCCTGACTTGTGCATGTTGGCAAATGGCACGCACGCTGATTGTCGAAGCGCTATGATCGAACGATGTAGTTTTTTCCCCTTAATCAAAGAGTCAGACCAAACCATTTTTGCATTGGGGTGGTAGGGGGTTACTGACGCCTTTTTCAAAGACAATAAAGGCAAAAGATCTAGAAATCATTTATTGAATGCAAATATAGCACATTTCTCCCCCAAATCAACACATTTGGAAATGAAATATAATAATCACAACTTAATGAGAGCCCAGTTCTGGGCCCCCCCCCCATTCCTGGGCCCGGGACAACATACCCGTTTGTCCCCCCCTGTCAGCGGGCCTGATCACAGGCATCCAATGTTGGTTTTCAGCCTTGTCTCTTGCATACAGAGATCTCTCCAGATTCTCTGAATCTTTTAATGATCTTATGTACCATAGATGTGATCCCCAAATTATTTGCAATTTTACATTGTGAAATGTTCTTCTTAAATTATTGCACTGTTTTCCCACGCAGTCTTTCACAGAGCGGTGAATCCCTCTGCATCTTTATTTCTGAGAGACTCAGGCCACGTTTACATTAGACCGTATCTGTCTCGTTTTCTTCGCGGATGCACTGTCCGTTTACATTAAAACGCCAGGAAACGGGAATCCGCCAGCGTCCACGTATTCAATCCAGATCGTGTCAGCTCCGGTGCTGTGTAAACATTGAGATACGCGAATACGCTGTGCTGAGCTCTAGCTGGCGTCGTCATTGGACAACGTCACTGTGACATCCACCTTCCTGATTCGCTGGCGTTGGTCATGTGACGCGACTGCTGAAAAACGGCGCGGACTTCCGCCTTGTATCACCTTTCATTAAAGAGTATAAAAGTATGAAAATACTGCAAATACTGATGCAAATACTGCCCATTGTGTAGTTATGATTGTCTTTAGGCTTGCCATCCTTCCACTTGCAAGTGGTAAGTGATGTGCGCTGGGATCACACACACAGCGGCTCAGTCCCGAATCACGGCTTGTGCACTTCACTCGCGTGCTCTGTGAGCTGTGCAAGGCCGGAGTGCACACCCTCCAGAGGGCACTCGCTGTTCAGGGCAGAGTGATTTGGAGCGCAGGATGCCTGCGGAGCCGAGCGTATCCATGTATTGGTGTTGCTGTGTGCACGCGAGTATGTGTATTGGTGTTGCTGTGTGCACACTAATCGTTTTAAAAACGTTAATCTGATGATCCGCTGATACGGTCTAATGTAAACATGGGCTCAGCCTCTCTGGGATGCTCTTTTTATACCCAATTATGTTACTGACCTGTTGCCAATTAACCAAATTAGTTATTTTATTTATTTTTAACCATTACAACTTTTGCTGCCCGTGTCCCAACTTTTCTGAAATGTGTTGCTGACATCAAATTTAGTATGAGCATATGCTTTTGAGCTTTATTTTTTTTTTGTCTTTAGCTTGATGGATCTTAAGCACACACTGATATTGTCCACTGTTATTTTTGACATAATTTCATTATTAAAGTGGTTTACTAATCTCCTGAGAATTAATCAGCAGTTAAAAAGATAATGTGGTGTGCATTTTGATAGGTAGGTATTTTCAGGATCTCTGCTTTGATCCTGACCCTAACCAAGATACAGCAGTTTCTGAAAATAAATGAATGTATACATTTATGGGTAAAATGTAATGTGTCTGAGGATAAGATTTTGTCATGCGTGTTATTGTATCTGATCAGGAATATCCTCAATATTGTACTATGATTCAGATGTGAGTAGTGTGCTGAAGTGGAAAGGTAGATACATTTTGATAATGAAGACTATAAATTCAGCTGTACCTTCACCTCGGAGTACAGAGTTCAGCTATCCTACCTGTGCACTGAAGGATTTTACTTGCATCCCTATGATCCAATACTTTGCTAGTAGTCTCTGACGATGTATTTCATGTGTTGATGTTTGTGATATGACTGCTATTTCCCAGGGATACAGCAGGGCAGGAGAGATTTAAGACCATCACTACAGCTTATTACAGAGGAGCTATGGTAACACACATTCATTATACACACAGACATGAACTGTACAACAAAATTATTTTCTTTACATATCTCAGAAGAGCTAAAGTGCAAGATCAAAAAGCAAAGATGCCCAGTAGTTGCAGCTTGAGCTCTCAATCAGTAGTCCAGAGCCTCAATTTCTGAGCCGAAGCTGCTTTTGTGTAATTAATCATTAAGATGGCTGTCTTAACCTCACTTATATTTTAGTTTTAGCTTGCAAATCCAGTTGAGTCAAGATGTAAATATCCAGCTAATGTTTATTTGGGTCTTATGAACGAGCAATGTATTTCAAGCCTGGGGTAGCCGATATAAATGGATTAGCAGGGCTAAATCTCTTATCTTTCAAAGAAAAGAAAAATCACTATGCACTGTATTTTTAGTTTTTGCAGGATTATGGTAGAACAGTATCCGCCACCTCTTAGATTTGTATTGGCAACAGAAGAGTGTTGGCTCTGTTGCTCTATTATCTGGAGATGGCGAGTTTGAATCCTGATGTTGTCACAGCCATCCGTTGCCAGGAGTCCAAGAGAACAAAACTGGTCATACTTTCAGGAAGGGAGGGATTGCAGCATTTTCTCTCTCTCTCTCTCTCTCTCTCTCTCTCTCTCCCCTATCGATCATAGCAACACTAGCCAATCATAGGCATCTGTGAGATCATGTATGCAGAGGAGGGTGGATAGCAGTTTTATCTGAGTGTGTTATACTGACATTGCACGAGCAGCAGTTTGAAAAGATGCAGTCAGCAGGTTTCATGTGCCTCAGAGGAAGCATGCTTTCACCGTCCATGGCTTGGAGCTGTTGTTTGATTTAATGATAATAAATTTGTATAAGGCAATAATAATGACTGATTATTCTTTGTGTCCCCACTTTCCAAGATACAGTGAGCTCATTTCCATGGTGACTAATCGTTAACTAGTAATCACAGCATTCTTGCATTGTCCGTCACATGCTTATGCATCATAGTTATGCTGGGGGAAAAAAGGCAACTGACTTTGTTGCCATTTCTTAAAGAAATACTGTAAGCAAAAGATTGAGCAGGCCAAGATGGCAAAAGGTAAGAGAGGTGTCATTTCTGTTATACAGCTGCACTGTGAACTAATTTGGGTAATTAGAAGAGGGAAGTAAGTCTTTTCATCTTTTTTCTTTCATATCAGTGTTCATGTTGTTGTATTTATGGTATGTTGTTTAACATGTAGTTTTATAAGATCTATTTTGTTCTGAGCTAAATGTTTGTTGTGAGGTTGAATGCATATTGTGATGTTTAACACCCGGGAAATGTGCAGTCAGCAACCTTTCTGTATTCTGTGTTGGGTATTCAGAGGAAGCCTGTAGGGCATGAGAATTGAACATGAAATAAAATAAAATCTCAATCACTGTTGCAGCTCCCTGTGTGCGCATGCCACTTTACCACCACTATTCTAATTGTCATTGATGAGACTTCATGATGTAATGCATTGTTCAGCCTTAATAGTTTCACTGGAAAGCTTTTGATAGATTTTTATTATTATTTTAGCCCACCTATCCTAATATCATGAGCTAATATCATTATGCTTTACACAGAAATATGAACTATAAAGTTCAATCTTGCCAACTAATCCCATGTCGTTAATTAATGAAACATGCTTTTGTATTTCATTCTGTATTATTTTCTGTGTTAGGGTATCATCCTGGTATATGACATTACTGATGAGAAATCCTTTGAGAACATTCAAAACTGGATGAAGAGCATCAAAGAGGTAAGGGAGAGATATTTTGTATTCTATCCACATTCACTGGATATGAGCAATCGGGTGTTCTGATTGGCTACTCTACTAATAGGATATCAGCTCCTATACTGTGAGTAGAAAAAAATAAAATGGCAGAGCAAGTTGCTGAACCAATCAAGGATGAGGTAAAACCTCTACTCGAAAACAAAACCCAAAAAAATACAAAAAAAGGAACAAAATATGGAATAAAAGTATTTGATGGTAAGAATGGGTTTTTATTTTTTAAGAATTATGATTATAGCATTTTTCACAAATTGCTGCTGTCATTTTGTCGGTTTGTTTACATTCTTTATCGTTAAGCATTAAAACTTTTTTTTTTTGTAGACAGTGTCGTCTTGCCATCATGCTGAGCTTTAGACATTTATTTAATTGTTCCTTGAACGTTTCAATTACATAATCTTCAAACAACTTTGAGCTTTTGAATCAGTCTTTAAAAAAAAAAAAAACTAAAGTCAAATAGTGCAGCCATTGATAGGTTTTAAAGAAGCCTGCCGAAGCAGAAATGATTTTGTTGGATGTTTTTGTATCAAGTTTTTATTTATTGAATTTGCAAAAAATAAAAATGCTCTGTTCTCAAAATCCAGTGAATGTGGATAGAATAAAACAATTATTACACTCAATCTTGTTGTGCATTGCTTCTGTCAGCTCACGTACAACTGGCTTTCGTGGAATAATTATTCATTGTGTTTGAAATAAATATAGTGATGTAGTGACAATGGGGTGTATGTGTGTGGTTTTTATTTATTTATTTAAATGGAAATACTGCAATCATACAAGGTGGTGGGATATAAACTGGCTTTTCGAGTTCAGTTTAAATAAAATCAGTATCAAATTGTGTTCTGTAGTAATAGCCTTAATATGTGATGTGATGACTATTCCAGTCTAACAGGATGTCACACATTTAAACTTTATTTTTATAGGACTGGTTTCAGTTTTGAAACTCTGCTGCCACAAGCTTTTTTTCATGTGAACACACAGCAGGTAATTGTTTGAGAATCTGAAAAGCTAGGGAACCAAGTACACCTCTCTGCTTCCTGCTTTTCCCAGAATGCTTCAGCAGGAGTGAGCCGAATGCTGCTGGGCAACAAGTGTGACATCGAAGCCAAGAGAAAGGTGTCGAAGGAGATGGGCGAGAAGGTAAGTAAGTAATTGCGGTGAAATAGTTTCTAGTCTAACTTAAGATGTGCAAGCTAACGGTTGTTTTTATGCCAGCTCGCAAAGGACCATGGGATTCGATTCTTTGAGACGAGTGCAAAGTCAAGCATCAATGTTGAGGAGGTAAGACAGTACAGTACATAACTAATAAATATTATATATTGATACTCATTAAATTTATCTGATCATTAAATAGCTTGAAACCAACATCTATGATTTCGTGACTTGATGTTGCCTCATTAGCTGTAAATAAAATAGATATTCTTCATCATAGTCCTTGTAAGTGTGCAAGATCATGCATCATTCATTCTCATCCACAATTCTTCTTTCTGCAGTCCTTCATTGCTTTAGCTCGAGATATCTTGATGAAATCTAGCATGAAGCCGGTGAGTTGGCTGTTTGTATCATTCAAAAAACAATTAGTATGTTACCCAAATGTTGTTTCAGCATGTGTAAGCTTTTAACAGCTCGTCGATTAGCCATTAACTGAAGCAATTAAAATCAATCAGTTCCTTCTAATCCGGGCTCACTTGTTGGTGATGTTCAGGATAAAGTAAATGTGTATATAAATGGATAAATTTCTGGTATTCCAGCCACTTATTACCGTAGCTCATCTGGCCATAAGGCTGATGAGCTATTGCCATGGCATGTCACCTGTCATCCAGCCGTTGTCCACAATTCAGTTAAATCGTATCTCCTCCATCAATTCTCCACAGATTTCCATTCCAGTTTTGTTTGAAAGAACTCGTCACTCTGCACAAAACTTGGTCGTTGTTTTGTCAACTTTTTTGCTAATGAGTTAGTAATTAGGCCAAATGAGCGAATTGTCCATGCCTGTCATTAGAACTGTATCTCCTCTCTCATTTCTCATCCGATTCCAGTTCTGATCGACATTTTGGGTAGATCTTCCGTTGAGGAACAAAACTTGGCCATTTGTTTGTTGACTTTCATGTTGTAAACAATTTGTTTACAACTTTGTTTATTTTCAGTTAAATCATGTCTCCTCCCTCAGTTCTCAATGGATTTCAGTTCTGATTATTTTGTTTGAAAGAACTAGTCCTTCTGTACAACACTTGGTCATTGTATTGTAAATTTTTTGCTAATGAACTGCTAATTAGGTCAACTTCACGAGCTTTGGGACTTTTCACTAGAATTGTGTCTCCTCTGTCATTTATCATGTGAATTCAGTTCTGATCGATGTTTTGGGTAGAGCTTCCCTCGGGGAACAAAACTTGGTCATTTGTTTGTTGATTTTCTTGTTACAACTTCATTTACAACTTTTGTTTATTTTCAGTTAAATCATATCTCCTCCCTCAGTTCTCAATGGATTTCAGTTCTGATTGTTTTGTTTGAAAGAACTAGACATTCTGCACAAAATTTGGTCATTGTCAATTTTTTGCTAACAAATTAGTAATTAGGTCAACTTAACAAATTTTCTACTGGCTAGAATTGTATCTCCTCTCTCATTTATCATGCAAATTCAGTTCTGATCAATGTTTTGGATAGATCTACCCTTGGAGAACAAAATTTAGTCCTTTGTTGATTTTCCTGTTGTAAACAATTTGTCATGGAGGTTGGTCCTCTCTCACATTGTCACATTTCAGTTCTGTTTGATGTTTTGGTAGTCATCATAGTTTTGATGGCAAGCCAGATGAGCTACTACGTTCTTGATGTTCTGATATTATTATTGTGATCAACACAGTTAGTACTTTCTTGGGATATAAAATAAATTTGAGAATGTTTGTTTATATCTTTTGGGATTCTGAAATGTACAACAAAGTATGCACAAAGCTTCGCTGGCAGTTTCATTCAAGTGGACTGTTTGTCACCACCTTAATAATTGTCAAATAAAATAAACACCACATACAATGATTGAATTCGGTACCATCACAACAGCTCTGTTTCTACACTCCCGATACTCAAATCAACTATCTCGCTAATAATAAAAATAACCATATTTTTGGACACGTACCAAAATTAATGATGTTCACAGTGTATATAGAAACTGAGTTTTCATAAAAATTAGGGCTGTCAAAGTTAACGCATTAAAAGGAATTTGCTTTAATGGCACTAATTTTTTTGATGCACAATTAATGCATGTACGTTCTGTGGCCCTCCCCCATAGTTTGGGAAATCAGGAAGTGATGTAGTGCAAGTGAGCGATGGAGTGAGTAGTTGGTCGGTGTAAGTCATAAACTGCACTGATGTACAGAATCGACTAATATCGTTGCACTCTGACTGTTTACATAAAATGTGTGCACTTTCATATGCTTTCAATGGTCCAGAGGAGAGAAAATATGATGTGTTAACGTCCAGGTGTGTGTAAGTAAACGCTCAGGCTGCACACTGGAGTGAGAGAGTTTGTTTTAGTCTGAGAAATGTGAGTGATGTAAAAGTGTTTGTTTATAAATGCAGTTTTTGCTCATGAATGAGCAAAACTGGTATATTTACCAGCGAGTTATGGCATTTTACTGGAAAACATTTATGAGCTGTGTGGCTTAACAAATGTATTTATTTGGGTTTTGTATTTTTATTTTCTTTATTTGAAGATAACCACTACTGTTGTCCAGAGTCCACATCATCTCGTTTGTTTAGTTTATTTTATTGCATAGTTTGAGGCTGGAAGTTAAGTACATAACTAGAGGAAAATACGATATTGTTTTGTTCACGCTGAATTGTGCTAAACCCTCAAAAATTAAAACGTTAATGCTGCTTTATTTTTTAAATGCAGTTGGGGAATAAAATACCCACTAAAATACATTTTGCTGTGTCCAGCCTTATCCTTCCTGACCTGGCCACATACATTTGCATAAAGCAAGCATATTTGTCCACTTCCACTCCCCAAAAACTTGAAAAATATCCCTTTAAGGTGCATTTAAAACAGATAAAAAATGTGCGATTGTGATTAATCACGAGTTAACTATGGACTATAATGTGATTAATCGCAATTAAATATTTTAAGTGATTGACAGCCCTAATAAAAATACAGCAAAAATTACTTGCCTTTTGTAATTGAGTTGGTGTAGTTTGAAATGTTGTTCAAATGAAAGTGTAACTAGTGCATCTGGTGCAATTAAAAAAAAAAGTGCATTCAATGATGGCATTTTCTCAGAATACCACTCTCAAACCACATGAAAGCACTGTATGCTACAAATTATACATATACAGTGCCTTGCAAAAGTATTCATCCCCCTTGATGTTTGTCCTCTTTTGTTGCATTACAAGCTGGAATTAAAATGGATTTTTGGGGGGTTAGCATCATTTGATTTACACAACATGCCTACCACTTTGAAGGTGCAAATTGTCTTTTTTACTGTGACACAAACAATAATTAAAGATGAAAAAACAGAAATCTGGAGTGTGCGTAATTATTCACCCCCTTTCGTATGAAACCCCTAAATAAGAGCTGGTTCAACCAATTCACTTCATAAGTCACATAATTGGTTGATTATGATCCACCTTTGTGCAGTCAGTGTCACATGATCTGTCACATGATGTCTGTATAAAGCAACCTGTTCTGGAAGGACCCTGACTCTGCTACACTACTAAGCAAGCAACTTGAAAACCAAGGAGCACTCCAGACAGGTCAGAGACAAAGCTGTGGAGAAGTATAGATCAAGGTTGGGTCATAAAAAAAATAGCCCAAACTTTGAATATCCCAGGGAGCACTATTAAATCCATTATAGCAAAATGGAAAGAATATGGCACCACTACAAACCTGACGAGAAGGCCGCCCACCAAAACTCACAGACCGGGCAAGGAGGGCATTAATCAGAGATGCAACAAAGATAATGATAACACTGAGGGAGCTGCAAAGATCCACAGTGGAGATGGGAGTATCTGTCCATAGGACCACTTTAAGCCATACACTCCACGAAGTGGGGCTTTATGGAAGAGTGGCCAGAAAAGTCATTGCTTAAAAAAAAAAAATCACATTTGGAGTTTGCCCAACAGCATGTGGCAGACTCCCCAAACACATGGGAGAAGATTTTCTGGTCAAATGAGACAAAAATTGAACTTTTTGGCCATCATGGGAAATGCTACGTGTGGCACAAACCCAGCAGCCTGAGAACACCATCCCGACAATGAAGCATGGTGGTGGCAGCATCATGCTGTGAGGATGTTTTTTTTTTTATCTGCAGGGACAGGAAAGCTGGTCAGGACTGAAGGAAAGATGGATGGCACTAAATACAGGGCAATTCTGGAGGAAAACCTGTTTGAGTCAGCCAGAGGTTTGAGACTGGGACGAAGGTTCACAGTCCAGCAGGACAATGACACTAAACATACTGCTAAAGCTACACTGGAGTGGTTTAAAGGGAAACCTTTTAAATGTCTTGGAATGGCCTAGTCAAAGCCCAGACCTCAATCCAATTGAGAATCTGTAGCATAACTTGAAGATTGCTGTACACCAACACAACCCATCTAACTTGAAGGAGTTGTAGCAGTTTTGCCTTGAGGAATGGGCAAAAATCCCAGTGGCTAGATGTGCTAAGCTAATAGAGACATACCCCAAGAGACTTGCAGCTGTAATTGTAGCAAAAGGTGGCTCTATAAAGTAATGACTTTGGGGAGGGGGATACTTATACACACTCCAGATTTCTGTTTTTTCATCTTAATTATTGTTTGTCTCACAATAAAAAAAAAAGTGCACCTTTAAAGTGGTAGGCATGTTGTGTATATCAAATGGTGCTAACCCTCCAAAAAATCAATTTTAATTCCAGCTTGTAATGCAACAAAACAGAACAAACACCAAGGGAGAAGAATGCTTTTGCAAGGCACTGTATTCATGTTTTTAGGCCACTACAAGCTGCCAGAGCTGCTTCTTGCACCTTGCCATAGATTCTACATTTCTGCTATCCAAATGAACACCATTCTTCCAAAATGTATGAATTTGATTGATGTTTTGATGGCAGTGGTGGAGAAAGCTGTCTAAAGGAGTATATACACAGTAAGAGATTCATGGCAATGTGGCAACGAGTAACCATGTAAAGTCAATCAATGAAAATCAGTCACATGTTGCAATGATAAACCAGCAAAATGACCACAAGCGATATGAAGTAGACAGGTACGGAGTTAAACTGCTCTCAAGTTTGAGGTGATTACCAATGGGAGCGAAATGATACTGTTGACTGACGCATGACGCCAACGCTGAGTTCCCCAAAATGTTTATTGTAAGGACACAGCGTTCACAAGCAACAAGAGCTGCAATAAATCACTTAGCTGAACAGTGTAATTTATAGGAATTGATCTCTCACCAGAACATGATTGTTTATAGTGCCAAATCTTCTGATTTATTATTTTCGTGAAACGTTTGTCCAGTTATTTTCTCCATAAAGATGTATCTGATTTCTGACGAGCTGAATCAGTGATGCAGCCAGTTATTGTGCTCACTAGATATCTCAACAGTTAGGCAGACTGCATAAAATGTGCCTTAACAAAGCATTAAGTGTGAAGTAAAATAAATAAAATGTGGGTGAATTGTCACTGTTGAAGTATACAGTAGTGATATATATATTTTTTTCGCAGTCCGGTTTCCATCAAATTCTGCGCTCTGATTGGCTGGCAAGCAGGTCCGTATCCTACAATACGGACCCTTCTGGTGACTCGCTCGTTCACAACAACAAACAACATAGTAGCAATTTTTGTCAACATTTATTTTCGCATTTTTCAGTATAATAGCATTAATTTTACAGCATGGATAGCGATAACGACAGTGTTCACAGCAAAAGTGAGTTTTACGACCCTGATTAAGACGAAATAAAAGAAGACATTTCGGGAGAAAGCTGAAAACCTGTTGCTAACGCCAAGTAAAAACATGGCTGAATCTTGAATGACTCAATTTTGTATAAGTAGGGGACAACATAGGCGGCAAAATGTTTTTTTTTTTTTTCCCCCTCCCATGGAAGTGCACTCTTAGGGCCTCTGCATGCTCTTGCAACAAGGCTTTCACAGAGAGCTTTTCGCAGACAGTTGTAATTTATCGTTGAGCAGGGAGTAATAGGCGTGCGCGATGTTATTCACCGCCACAACGCAAGGGGGCGCGAAGTCGCGAAATCGCTAGGAGTAGTTGGTGGGTGTGGTTAGTGGAGTGTTTATCCTCCGGTTACTTATAATGACTAGAACTGGAGTCGTATAGATGTACGTACTTCCTCACTTCCTCGATCAACCGCTCTTCGTGCTGCTCCATCTTCGCTCGTGGTTTTAAAAATGGCAGTCGTGAAAACAAACCAAACCAGGAAAGTAGGGAAGCGGAAGTGCGTGTACAGCGGATGTAGAGTGGACCAATCGGAGCCCTCTTGTCTGCGAGGCTTCTGCAGTGGTCACAATTTTTGGGAGGTGCGCGCAGAGCGTCTGCGAAGATGGGGGGGCTACGCAGGCACCATCTGCGACGCCGTCTGCGAGGACTGCGTTGTCAGCATAAATTGGCCTTTTTACCGAGGAGGAAGCCATTTGCATTACAGCCGTGAATGAGGATTCAAAATGGCGGCTCGCCTTGGCTTTGTTTTTCCTTTTGGGCACTTTCATTTTCTGTTAGAATTTGGTAAAGAGAAAAAAAATATATTATTTACCAGCTTAAGGTTGGTCCGTATGGTGAAATACCGTGACCTCGGCCTTGAATACTGACTTCGGCCCAGAGGCCTCGGTCAGTATTTTCAAGACCTCGGTCACGGTATTTCACAATACGAACCTCCCAGCTGGTAAATAACGTATTTATTTTTTTCGCGGTCCGGTTTCCATCAAATCCTACGCTCTGACTGGCTGGCAAGTGGGTTTGTATCCTACGATACGGACCCCAGATATGGACCTCTGGCGACTCGCTCGTTCACAACAACAAACATAACATTTTTTGTCAACATTATTATTTATTTTTTTTAACAAGATTTATTTATAAGATTTTTATCAAAAATCTTATAAATTTTTGCCAGCATTTCTCAGGAAAATAGCATTAATTTTACAGCATGGATAGTGATAACGACAGTCTTCACAGTGAAAGCTAGTTTTGCTACCCTTAGGAAGAAGAAATAAAAGAAAACATTTCAGGAGAAAGCTAAAAACCTGTAACTTCTGCCAACGCCAAGCAAAAACATGGCTGAATTCTGAATTGCTCTCAATTTTTTATAAATAGGGGAC